>NC_037675.1:30002048-30177234 GCF_003255815.1 Theropithecus gelada | reverse complement strand
TTTTTTTGAGACTGAGTCTGGCTCTGTCGCCCAGGCTGGAGTGCGGTGGCCGGATCTCAGCTCACTGCAAGCTCCGCCTCCCGGGTTCACGCCATTCTCCTGCCTCAGCCTCCCGAGTAGCTGGGACCACAGGCGCCCGCCACTTCGCCCGGCTAGTTTTTTGTATTTTTTAGTAGAGACGGGGTTTCACCGTGTTAGCCAGGATGGTCTCGATCTCCTGACCTCGTGATCCGCCCGTCTCGGCCTCCCAAAGTGCTGGGATTACAGGCTTGAGCCACCGCGCCCGGCCATCATTCTTTATTAGATTTTAGTCCAATAAAGACTTCATTAGTAGATACCAGAAAGGTATGGAAGGTCATCGTAGAATATTTACTTTATTAAATTTAGCCTTGTGCCTCAAGCCATGGAGGATGGGACAGTGCTCTCTGAACTCTTGCATTCTCCCTAAGTGTGTCCTCTGGGACTTTTCTCTTGTTTTCTTCTCTTCCTTCTTCCCCTTCCTTATAACACTTGGAAACGGTTAGACACTTTCACTATCCCTTATCCAAAGTTCGACTTCCTTGTCTGGTTTGTGGCATGAAAAATTTTATGCGCTTCTATACTATCCTGCTAAATAGCAAGTGGAGTGCTTTGTATTCTGAAAGTAGAACAGGAGGAAAAATGAGGCACTCATGATAGTTTGCCCTTGACTGACTAAGACAAACCGATCTTTGCACTGCAAAGACTTTCCTTCATGCCTATTTTTGGTATCTTATTAGTAATATATGTATATGTGTGTATATATATTTAATTGATGAATTATAATTGTACATATTTATAGGGTGCAATGTTTTGATATATGTGTACAATGTAGAATGATTAAATTAAGCTAATTAACATATCAATCACCCCATTTATCATTTGAATTGTACTCTCTTAGCAATATTTAAATATACAATACATTACTATTAATTATAGGCACCACACCGTTCCATAGATCTCAAAAATATGTTCTTCCTGTCTAACTGAAACTTTGTACCCTTTAAACAGCATCTCCCTATTCCCCTACTTCCCAGCCTCTGGTATCCACCATTCTACTCACTGTTTTTGTGACTTTGACATTTTTCGATTCCACAGTACCTTTTTGTGTGAAAAGGCTGCATGTGCTCCAATAGTCTTGAGTTCTTTCAAAAGGCCCATTTTTATTACATTGGCCTGTATATGTATAAGCATTCAGAAAGAGAGTGGGGAATTTTAATCTCAGGTCTTCATTTGTCGAATGACCTCAAGAATATTTGTTCCCAATTAGTTTCATAAGCCCACAACTTAGACTTGAGACTGTCAGACTATACAAGAGTCACCTTATACATTTTTTGTGCGTTTTCATCTCTTCCATATTTATGACTGAACCTTGATTATTTCTTTTATTTCTATTTAATTTTTTTCATTTTTCACCTATGTTTTTTAAGACACACTATCAGTTGTATGTAATTATTCTGTGTTCTTCCTAGTTCCATCTTTATTTTACAAGCAATTATTTTGTTTTACTTACAATTATTTCTGGAGTTCACTCATACATTTCTGAACATTTCTAATACTGATTTATGTCTTTCCATTAATATTAGATCATTTTCTTTGTATTTTAGTTCATTTTCAAAGATTAGTTTCAGGTTGATTCTGTTTTGTGAGTTTGTCTTTCTGATGCAGGATATTATTCTGCTCTATATTATCTTTCTTTATTTAATAATTTTGTATGGGATTGAACCTAGAGTTTTATGTGTTACAAATTATAGGACATTAATTTTGCCAAACTTCTAAAATGAAGTGAGGTTTAGGAAAGCTCTTCTAATTTCCAAGAGCTTTCTTTCTTTTTGTTTTTATATAGTATTTGGAAATAGGTTGGCTTATTTGTGAGATTTTCTGGCTGTTTTCTTCCTCCACTTGTTTATACCAGGGGTTGGCAAACTTCCTGTAAAAGGCCAGATAGTAAATATTTTAGGCTTTGCAGACCATACAGTCTCTGACACAACTACTCACCTCTGCCCTTTTACAGCCACAGGAATCACTTAAATGAATTAGAACGGTTATGTTCCAAATAGACATCATTTAAAAAACAAGCAACAGGTTGGATTTGGCCCACAAGCTATAGTTTGCCTACCTCTCTGATTTAGACCAATTTGTCCAACAGAAATACAGTAAGAGCCAAAAATATAAGGCACATATGTTGTTTAAAATTTTTAATAGTCACATTGAAAAAAATGGAAAAAGATGAAATTAACTTATTTTATATAATCCAGTATATTCAAAGTATCATCATTTTAACACATAGTCAAGTATTTTAAAATTATTAATAAGATATTTTGCATTTTTTATTCTAAGTCTTTCATATATGATGTGCATTTTATACTTACAGCACATCTCAATTCAGACAAGTGTCAACTGAAGCGCTCAGTAGTGACTTGGAGCTATTGGCTACTTCACTGGCATCACAGGTCTGGACCTTCCCTTTCCTCATCTGTACCTCTTGCCCCTATTCTTCCTCATTTTTTTTTTCCATCTCTTAAACTTCTCTCCTGTGTGGGACCTGGTTCTGGAATGGAACCTTGAAGGGTCAGTTTGATAATTCACAGATGCTGTCCTGCCTCAGCCTTGTAGACCCTCTTGCTGCCAGCCCCTGCATTCACCTCGTACTGGGAAGGGCACATCCCTCCTGTTTTCAGCTGCTCTTCTCAGCCTGCTTCCCACTGAAGACTTGATGGCTGTTTCTAGGTTCTCCCATCCTCAAGTCCACTAGGCACCCAGTTTCTTTTTCTGCTTCCTCTTGCACAGACACCACTATCATGCCTCTTAAATGTTAACTGTTGGTCTCTGCCCACTTGTTTAAAGTTTGTAGACTATTTTTCTCACTCATTTCATTCACCTTTCTTCTTTCTTATTTTATTACTCTCCCTGCTATCTTTGTACACCATCTCTACCATCTCTAGTTCTTATTCTCTCTCTCTCTCTCCTTACTATAACCTCTTTAAGTCTTGGTAAACAGAAATAAAAAACAAATAATATGAACCCTATCAGTATTGTAAAGATCACATGGAATTAAGTCTATGAAAGCTCTAGGCAAACTCCAAATTATTAGGCAAATTCAATAAATAAATAAATTTATGGAATTTCTGGAGGAAAAAAGGCTGTAAGAGAAGGGCTTTCTATACTTTTGATGTCAGTTTTCTTTTCCTTACAATTTTTGTATTTGTAAAAGAAAACAATGGTTAAATACAGAATGTTGCAAATTTTACAAGCTCTTGAAGGTGACACTTAAATTTTTGTCTCTGTCTTCACACACACACACACACACACACACACACTGCAGTTAGTGAAACAACGAAAGGGACCCTTTTTCCAAGGGCAAAGTGAGTAAATAGGCATTATAGTAAACTGGCATTGAAGGCAACTGGAAAGTTTGACATAATAAATACTTTCTTTTTTCTTCTTTTTTTGTGGAGGGAGGGAGGCGGCAGAGTCTAGCTCTGTTGCCCAGGCTGGAGTGCAGCCGCGCAATCTCGGCTCACTGCAAGCTCCACCTCCCGAGTTCATGCCATTCTCCTGCCTCAACCTCCCAAGTAGCTGGGACTACCAGCGTCTGCCACCAGTGAACCTGGCTAATTTTTTTTTTTTTTTTCGTGTTTTCAGTAGCGATGAGGTGTCACTGTGTTAGCCAGGATGGTCTCGATCTCCTGACCTCGTGATCCGCCCACCTCTGCCTACCAAAGTTCTGGGATTACAGGCGTGAGCCACCACGTCCAGCAGTATTTTCTTATTCTTACTGAATTCTGACCTTGGTTTTGCAATAATGAAGGGTATACATGATTCATTTAAGTATGCCATTAAATTGTTGTAACAGTAACTTACATAGTTTCATTAAAAAATAAGTACAATAAAGCCATTCCTTTTTCATAGAAAAGTCAAAAAAATCAAAGTGGCCCAATTCAAAACCACTGGGCATCTATAATGATTAAAATTATTTTATGATATGTTAAATTTTTATTTTGTTTTCTTCATTGTAGTTTCTGCTTGTTTGGGGAAGAGAGAAAGTTAACATATTTCAGTTAAGTTACATTCTTATTAAAAGGGTCCTACGAGCAACCCTGTGGGTCCGAGCCTTCTTAAATACCTGGTAAGACTTTTCAGAGAGAATAATGTCCCCTTGAATTTTTCCACAGTAAGCCGAGGAGACTTGTGTCCAGAATTGGTTTCTTCCGGTGGGTTCTTGGTCTTGCTCACTTCAAGAATGAAGCTGCAGACACTCACGGTGAGTGTTACAGTTCTTAAAGATGGAGTGTCCAGAGTTTATTCCTTCAGCTGTTCAGATGTGTTGGGGAGTTTCTTCCTTCTGGTGGGTTCGTGGTCTTGCTGACTTCAGGAGTGAAGCCGCAGACTTTCGCAGCAAGTGTTACAGCTCTTAAAGGTGGCGCCTCCGGAGTTCTTTGTTCCTCCCTGTGGGTTCATGGTCTCGCTGACTTCAGGAGTGAAGCTGCAGACCTTCGCAGTGAGTGTTACAGTTCATAAACGTAGTGCGGGCCCAAAGAGTGAGCAGCAGCAAAATTTACTGTGAAGAGTGAAAAACAAAGCTTCCATAGTGTTGAAGGGGACCCAAGTGGATTACCAGGGCTGGCTGGGGTGGCCAGTTTTTCTATGCTTGTTCGCCTCTGCCCACATCCTGCTGATTTGTCCATTTTACAGAGCACCGATTGGTCCATTTTACAGAGTTCTGATTGGTCCGTTTTTACAGACTGCTGATTGGTGCATTTACAAACCTTTAGCTAGAACACAGAGCGCTGATTGGTGCATTTACAATTCTTTAGCTAGACAGAAAAGTTCTCCAAGTCCCCACCTGACCCAGAAGCCCAGCCAACTTCACCTCCAACGTGACAAAACATGAATCAGTTCTCCATCTAAGCTCCAGCTAAATAAACTAGTGGGACATGGGTTTCTATTCCCAAGACTTTCTAAGGATTGGGTTCACCAGAGGGGTGTATACCATTTTGTCTTAAAAAACCTGTGAACAAATGTTGCACTTCTATATTGCTTAAGGTGTCTCATAAATGGAACTTGCATTAAATATAATAAGAGCATAAAATACTTGAAAACATTATATTGATCAACTTCTAATACAAACTGTTGTTTATCTTTAATGAAAATATAAACAGTGTATTTTCTCATAGAAAAAAATTTTTTACAAAAAAATGGGAACTCAATTTCACATTCTTTAGGGAAAAATTATGTTTTATGTATTTCTGTAGAGCTCAGGGAAAGTCAGTTGTCAGTCATTGAGAAATTTGGGATGTTGATTCTAATTTTATAATTTTCATATTTAATACACATGGTTATAGATTCAGACTATAGCTAAAATGCAAAAATGTTAAAATTGAAGGTATAGTTGATGTCAGAGATAAAAGAATAAAACATGGTAAATATGTATATCAGCAATGCATATGTTTGAAGACATTTCAACACATTTAATATCAGAACCCAGATAATATATTACTCATGTTTTTATTATAAAAAGTGATCATAGAGGTAGCATACATACTATGAGATTTGGTAGTTGCCATGGTTACTATATTTTTTTACTGAGCAGCAGAATAAATAGCTATACACATTCTTTGTCATTATTAAGCTGGTAATTTACAGTAACTTTAAAGATAGTGTGCCTGTTCATTTTTTTAAAAAAATGCAAATTGGAATATACCCATTTTCATTTTTCTGAGTCTAATGAAAGAAACATTTTAAAAGTAATTTGCTGTGTATCCTTTTAATTTTTGTGGTTGTTCTAAAGCATTAGGAAAAGTATAATGTTTACAAATTATTTTCTGGTACTTAGTCCTAAGGAGCTGATTTTTAAGGATGGTTTATGCAATATGTTAGGCTACTCAAAAGTACAGTATTTATATTACAAAGATTTGAATAACACTTATTCTGTGCCAGATAATTCTCTAAAAACTTTATGAATATGTTTATGTAATTTCATTTATGAAATCTTAATATCTTCCTTGCAGTGTGAATCTCTCCAGAGGTGAGGTCAACAGCAATAGCCAAACTGAATGAAGGATAGAAAGAAAAAGAAAACCCTTTTTTTATGTCCTTCAGAATATCCTCTTCTCTGCCTGCCCAGATGATAAAGTATTCAATATCTGGTAGTAGAACATTAAATTTGAATAATGTAGAAATGTGTTTGGGTAAAAAATAATTTTTTTCCTCTGAAAAACACACTTGTTTTTATCCCTCTTTCCAACTAACTCATTATCCTTCTCAGAACCCATTAACTGCATTTTAAATATTTATACATATTTTTGTTTCTACACAACTTTTGTTGCTACACAGCTTTTGTTCTCCCTCCTTCATCCAGCTCAATTGTAAAAGTTTATAATAGGTCTTACATACTTTTTCCTGCAGTTAGTACTTTTGTAAACTCAGAATTATTTTTCTTTGCTGATCATTAATCCTTTTTTTTTTTTTTTTTTTTTTTTTTTGAGACGGAGTCTCACTCTGTCACTGAGTGCAGTGGCGCGATCTCGGCTCACTGCAAGCTCCGCCTCCCGGGTTCACGCCATTCTCCTGCCTCAGCCTCCCCAGTAGCTGGGACTACAAGCGCCCACCAACACGCCCAGCTAATTCTTTTTTGTGTTTTTAGTAGACATATGGTTTCACCGTGTTATCTAGAATGGTCTCGATCTCCTGACCTCGTGATCTGCCCGCCTCGGCTTCCCAAGGTGTCATTAATCTTTTATTTAGTTACTTTTATTTTGCTTTGTTTTTATTTTAAAAATCTTGAAAATATAGAAAAGTTGATAGGGGAAGTGGTACCCATAGTACCATTACCTAGCAAAAGTGTTGCCATCGTACTTGTAATTTCATTTTAAATAAATGCTTTTATTTATATACTTGTTATTATACTGTAGTATAACATATCTTGCTTTGTTCTATTAAAATTGTGTTACTTAATTTTAGATGTTGCTACAGCTATTTTTAATGGCTGCATGGTATATACCTACATCGTTTGATTATCTATTTCCTTATGATTGGAAATGTAGGTTTCTTCTAATTCTGTTCCTTTATAAATAATATTGCTTTGGTTGTTTTTATTCATCGGACTTGTTTTATTTTTCATATTTTCAGTGTAGATTCCAAGAAATAGAATTTAAGGACCAAGCATTCTGATTCCAATTCCAGAGTTCTTTGAGACTTTAAATTAGGTTATTCAGAAGATTAATTAAAACAGAGAGAAGTATTAGAACAAAATTTTCACCTCAGAGTTTATGTTCCTTTACCTTCCCCATAGCGTGGCTTCTGTATGGAAGACCCAGACATAGGAGACAACATCAGGGAATCTCGGAGAATTATTTGCTTATTTGGTTCACCCCCTGCCCCATAATACCCAGCTACAAATGGAAAAATCGACTTGAGCAGGAAATTGCTATGAACATAAGTAAGATAACAAATATGAAACTTGCACAAGAACTCTACAATACATTCAGAGGTTAGGTAGGCAGCAGAACTGAAGGAGAAACTAAAGAGTGGAAAGTGTGATTAACAGAGAACGCAAACCCAGGATAAAAGCATCAAAATAAACATATGCCATATATTTCAGAAATCTTCTCACCTACTTTAATTCCATTTTGCGTTCTCTTTTTCTCATCTTCTGTACTGTTTACCTTCCTTCCTTTTTGTTTCTTGCCTTTAAACTTCCTAATTAAATTGACTCTCTTCCTTTTCCTCTGCTTATTTTAATGTTCCATCTCTTTTAAATGGAACTGAGCTTGAGGTGTTACCATTGTAGGGATAAGAGTAACAGAGTAAAAAGAGGCCAATACTACCAAATTCAGAATTTCTGATATAACTATGAATTTTGATTTTCAACGAATTAAAAATATCAACAAATCTATATCCATCTTCATTTCTTTAAGTTTTATTTTTTTAGCTACTATTCTTGCATTTCTAGATTCTGCTTACACATCTTTCCTTTAGGTAAATATCTCCAATATTAGTTACATTTTTCACAGCTAGATTTTATTATTTCAAACCAACATTTGTGTAAGAGAATATCTATGAATTGGCCCTCTCTATTAGCCCAGATGTGAAGTTAAAAAAAAAAAAAAAAAAGATAAGTGAGCAAACAGGAAATAAAAGGGAAAAGAGAAAAGAAAAAGAAGAGTCAAAAACTCCCTTCAAGGACAAGTTATGGTTCTTCAGCAGATAATTTGTAGACTGGTGAATTTCAAATTTGAGTATCTCAAGATTCAATTATCTTTGGGACAATGTGAATTTCTGCTTTATGACAATAAAAACATGGATTCATCACCACCCACCTTACCATTGAACTACTAACAGATGCAGCCTTCAGAATAGCGCTTCTCAACTGGGAGAATTTTGTATCTCAGGAGACATTTGGCGATTTCTGGAGACATATTTGGTTGTCACAACTTGGGTTGGGGTAGGCACTACTGTCATCTAGTGGGTAGAGGCCAGAGGTGCTGCTAAACAAATGCCCAGGACAACTACTAATAACAAAGAATTGTCTGGTTCTAATGTCAACAGTACCCAGGCTAAGGGGTCATGCCTTAAAACAAGGCATTGATCCTATGGTTATAGAAATGTTACAGGATATTAGAAGATATTTGCAAAATTGAAAGGTTTTTTTTTGTGGATAGCAAGTTTATAAAACTGTTTTGTAAGACCATAATTGTAAAGTGAATAAAGTTATTGGAGGGGTATGAGTTAGGTCTGTATCAGCTAACACTTAACATGCTTTATTATCTTTCTCCTGTCACTTGAATTTAAGATTTTAAAAGGGTAGTGCTTTTTTTGTTATTGTTATACTTCATTGATGGCACATCATAGGCACTTAATAAGTTTTTACTTTTTAAATAAGTGAGTATCTAGGTAGGGTTAAGTTAACCAGTTTTTACAAATTATTTTTAGGTCAAATTTTCCTTCTTTCCTTCCTCCATTGTTCCTTTAAAAAAAAAAAAACAGAATACAATTTTCATAGATTTCTTGGTAAATCAGACAATTGTTAGAATTCCTGTCCCCATCAACAACATAAACGTGTATACATACAGAAATATTTTATTCAATTTTCAAAATTTCATAGATGTCATGAAAATCATCCATAGAATCCATGAATTCTCAGCATCTTTGGGTCCTAGGTGGAAAACTGTAAAGCCAAAAATGCTATAGTCAAACAAATATCCATCTTCCTCAATGTGGTAAACCTGTGAAATAAAAAATGACCCTCACCAAAGCCCACTGATAAGCTCTCTAAGTATGAAATTTTGTAACTATGGAAAAAAGACCACCAAGTTTGAGAATCACTTCTGAAGGTGTTGAATAAATTTCATGTGGTGGGTACTGGTACTACTTCTGAAGTCTGAGGTACCTTATAAATTGAGAAACGCAAATTTTCATTTAATATCTTTATTCAAAACAAAGAAATATCTTAGTTAAGATATTATATTAAGTCAGTTAATCACAAAGGTTTCACCAGGATTTCCTTATTTATGACTTACTTGCAAAGAAAAGGCAAAAGGAGTGTAATATGTCTGCAGGGGGATTATTTTCTATTGATGGATGTCTGTTGACAGAATCCTTATCATTTCTTGCCAATTTTCTCAAAGAACATTATGACAACTGCTCACAGCAGGCAGAGTCAGACTCCAGAATTGATTTTGGCAATCTGTATTGATCATATTGTTGATGATCTTTAAAACATCTTGCTGTCCCAGACTTGACTTATGTCAAAGAGAACTAACAAATCTATCTGATATCAGTATGCTCATGCCTTTACCAAATCTTGAATTCTGAAAATAAAAGCATAGAAAGTAACTTGTAGTTGTCATCAATATTTAAGAGTCATCTCTAGCCAAAAAGCATCAAGAAGCTAACAGAACATTTTAGAAAGATGCTGTTCCCATTTTACTCAGCTGCATAATGACTTCAGAGATCCATAAAAGGAAAACAAGAGTGGAGCCTATTATCTCTGAGGTTCTTATTTCACTTTTGTTTTTTGTGCAGGAAAACAGAAAAAAATTGAGAGCTGCAACAGAGGAAAAGTAAAAGGAAAGGAAAAGAAGGAAAGAGGAGGCAAAAAAATAGAATAGGGAATTTTCAACTGTTTGCCAGTTTTCCTGGTAAAATATTTTTTAAAAAGCTATCAGAAGACTAATAACAGAAAAATGAGAAATTTGAAGCCAACATGACATTGATGGAAATGAATACATACATATATCTGTATGTGTGTATGTGTATGTATATGCACAAATATAGGTATATTAATGTATCTGATTTATTCAGTGTTCCTTCAAGAGCGCAAGAATACATGCTTGCATATATTTGCTTAGTCTTATTGCATATTGCCCACCTTGCAGAAGGAGAAAATAAAACACAGAAAGAACAGATGAATATAAAGTCAACAAGTCAGTGGAAAGAACAAAGAGAATTTAGTTCCTTTGAGGTTGAATCAATGAACTACCCATTAAATTAAATCATTTCCTAAGGCATGAGAGATATGACATGTACTCCAACATAAGACAGTGCCAGGAGTCTGATGGTTTTATTTCACTTAAAAACAAATTAACCTAAAAGGATTACTTGACTTTGAAATCCAGATTCCATGGCTAAATGCCTTACACTAGTATGCATTTCCAAGACAGATAGGGCCTAGACTTAGGACTAAGGGCCCATTTGTCCATTCTCTAGATATGCTAGTTTGAGTCAAAAATGTCTTCAGCATGTGTACATCAAGTCAGACTTGTAGAGTATATCTCAAACATAAGAGTTTTATGTTATTTCTTTCTTTTTTTTTTTCCAAATGAATTTGGACTAAAATGTTAACAAAATTGGAAACAGCTGTGTTAAGAAACTACTTTCTTTTCCATTTATAGTCTTGTCGACCAATATAAACTTCATCATTTTAGTGGAGCTTCTCCCCCACATCCAGATGTTATGGATTTCTCAATAATCTTCAGCAAAATTGCCAAAACCAACAAGAAGTTTTAACATGTAAATTCAACACATTGTTTCATGCTCATCATGGCCTTTTCTCCATCAACCCCATCCTCATCAGATTTCAGATGCTCGGCAGTTGACACAGCTACAGCAAAGGACTCTGAGTCATCATCTCATTGTGGGATGGGTTCCTTTTAAATTTTTTTTTGTCTGATTCATGAACTGCTTTTTGAAAATCTAAAAATGGTTCATGAATTGCTTGGGAGTTGGCAAAAATTAATAATAATGAGCCCATTTTGAGTACACTGAAATGAACTGATTATCATTGCAAGCTGTTGCTAATTTGGATTCTTGATGGCAAGAAAGGGTTCTACAGGAGACTTTTCACTTGCAAGTAGGACAGATTTCATGGTGTGGCAGATAAAACATTTTTGTAACCTTTACCTCTATGTTTCATTTTAGGGTTATGGTGGGATATGTAGAAATAATAGACTTAAAAAAAAATTAATCATACTGGGAAAATGATAGAACCAACAGCCCTTTACAAACTAGTGGTAAGACACAGACATGTCATGTAATCCCAGAATAAGGCTTGGGTGTTTCTGCAAAGTGCTTGGGTGTTTTTGCAAATGTTAGGAGATTATGTTCTGCAGAAAAAGCATAGATATGTCTGGTTATTTTATCCTAATTTATTAGCCGCATATTGTTAGTTTTGCTCATATCAATTTCTAATCATTTTCTCCTAAACTTTCAAAGCTATTAGCTTTAGCATCATCCTTCAGTTGAGATTTTTCACAGGGTAAAGTATATGTTACGCATAAAGTAAGAATTCCTCTTGCTTTTGTTTAATGAAAAAAAGTAGGGTAAAGATTGGTGGGCCACAGATGTTACTGGAATATATGAAATATCAGAAATGACTTTTATTGAATATCAGAAAACGTTTTTGGCTTAATTTGGAGAAGAACAAAACAAATACAAAGCAAAAATAAATCCTTTTTGCCTTCTTATGAACTTCTGAAATCAAATACTTTAAAACCTTGTTTTCATAGTAATCATGTACGTGGAAGATTGTTTTATGTTTTGAAACTAAGTAAATTATCTTTGAAAGCAAAACCTATGCCTGCAAAATAATCATGAAAGATATAATTTGACCTCATGTGGTTGAATACACAATGGGATGAGTTACTTTAATTTGGAGTTGAATTAGCGTGTATAAAATATCATGAAATAATTAAACTTAGCTCTTAGAGAAATTATACGATCCCTCACGATATTGTAGCCATGGGAAAAGTAAACCTTTTGACTAAACTATTCTTTATCCAACTACATAGGAAGGGCAATGAAAATCTCTTACAGTGCTGGAAAGTTCTATTTTATGTTGCATGCAGAGCTCTGCTTCATTCTGCAATAACACAAATATTATCTAAATTTTCTTTCTTGAAGTTTTATTTAGATTATTTATATTCTTTTTTTATTATTATACTTTAAGTTCTAGGGTACATGTGTACAATGAGCAGGTTTGTTACATAGGTATACATGGACCATGTTGGTTTGCTGCACTCATCAACTCGTCATTTACATTATTATATTCTTAATCAAAGGTGACAACTAAAACAAAGCTTTGAAAATAGTCAATGCACCTTTGATAACTTGCAGGATAGCAAAAATTAAACATCATTTAGCATTTTAAATACTTTCTTTGCAAATGAAATTTCCTTATCATATTAAGGAAAACAAGAAATAAAAAACATGAGAAATGCCTGTGGAAAATGTCAGCGTGATGGAAGACAGCAGAGAGAAGTTCTTGGATTAGAAATGGTACCTTAATTTGGTGTTGAGTAAAAATAGACATATGAATCTTAGCCTTGGCAAAGCAATTTCAAAATCCATATTTATTTATTTATTTATTTATTTATTTATTTATTTATTGATATCTGAGGTTTTACTAAATCCAGAAACCCTCCTAGAAATCACAATTTAAAACAGGTAGTGTTTCACTCTCTCCTACAGGATATATAAATGCCAAATCATGTTACAGTTTAATGCAGAAAACTGTTTTATTCTCAATGAGAATTTTAAGTGTGAAAGAGAACCAGAAATATCACACAGCACACACCAAATTTTAAATACTTGTATAGTATTTCGAAAAAATTTACTTAATAGTGTTTAAAAACCCTCTAGGGTCATGAGCATAGCTGTTAATTTGAAAAATCTGAATACATTGCTCCATTATACCTAAAGGTCAAAGCATTTCATCTTCAATATAATGTGTTAGACTTTCCCGTAAGACAATGTGGTTGGGTGGAGGGGGGGGGGGGCAAAGATAGAAACAGAAGATTCTGGTAATTTTCGTCTCTTTACTCTCTACCACCTGCTAGATACAACACTCCAAATCTTTTTTCCTCAACTAATTTTTTTTTCTCCTTTAGATTTCCTTTCCAAAAAGTAGCAGGGGAAAAAAGACTATAAGAATTGAGGGATTATATAAAGAGAAGCATGTTAATTAAAATTAAAAGAAAATTCTACTTTAATATCTGACTTAAAAATATGAGGATGCTGAAGGTCTAGGTTCTGTGAAAAATAAAAAGATCCTTTCAAACTTTGAAAGCTAAGACTTAACAGCTTTTAGAACTATCTCTAGTTGATTTTCATAGCTAAGAGGTTGCTGAAAGGAAATATGAAGCAAACTATAATATTTAGTCTTCAAATCACACAGGGTAAGTTGGCAGATTCCTGGAGCTCATGACAAAGTGTTTCTCAGAGCAGAGGTCGAGATGTCTAGGAAGCAATAGAAAGGTATGGTTCTACAGAAACCTCATTTTAATGTCCTGAGTTACTGTTTTGTAGGGAGAACAATATATATCTGCAAAGAATTCTTGTATTCTTGTACTTGACTTCATGTCTTTCTGTTTTCTTTTTTCTTCATAATCTTTCTGCCTCTGATTCTGATACTACCTCCATTCCTCAGGGTGTGGACATTCCTTTTATGAAGGGATTAACTTGCCATTCCAGTGCAGGAGCCAGCAAACATACTGAAGCCAAATCTGACATGAGCCAAATCTGACCCACCACTTGTTTTTGCATAGCCTTGAGCTAAGAATGAGTTAGACATTTTAAGTGTCTAAAAAAAAAATCAAAAAAGGATTAATATTTTGTTGCATGTGAAAATTTTAGGATATTCAAATCTGTGCCCACAAAATTTTATTGGAAGTCAGCCATAATCATTCCCTTAGGTATTGTCTATGGCTGCTTTTGCCCTGCTGTAGCAAAGTTGAGTAGTTGCTGCAGTCTGTATGGCCTGCATCCCTTAAATATTTATTATCTGGCTCTTTGCACAGAAAATAAATTGTTAACTACTACAGAAGTCAAAACGAAAGACACAACAGTTTCCATTACCTCTCTTCAACAACCCTGCCTTCAGATTCCAATTATTTCAGGATATGGTACCAACAGTCTTCCACTAATAATTTATGATGAAATTCTTGCAGTCTCTCTCTCTCTCTCTCTCTCTCTCTCTCTCTCTCTCTGTCTCTCTCATTTCATTGGGGACATGGTCTTGCTGTGTCACCTAGGCTGAAGTGCAGTGAGGCACTCATAGCTCACTGCAGTCTCGAATTCCTGGGCTCAAGCAATACTCCTGCTGTGGATTCCTAAAGTGCTGGGATTACAGGTGTGAGCCATCATGCCCACCTGTTTCTCTTTATTAGAACTTTTTAAACAATGTGCCTCCAATGGATTATAGTCTGTCCAGATTCACCCAAAGGGAGGAGGGGATCAACAAAACAATCATTTTTCCTTTAGCGTGCTATGCTTTTGAAACGTTGAGAAACACTTTACACATATTATTTTCCCGCTACCCAAAAAAACTCTTACAGGTTTAAATATGAATTTACAACCCTTATTTGTAATTCTGAAATCCAAAAAGCTTTTCCCTGAACTTCTTTTAAGTTAGAATCTGACTTGAACTGATTTGAGCTATTTATTATCTTAATTCATCCCATTTAAGGATGAGTATTTCTGCGGCAGATTTTAATGTGCTTGATGAAGGGATTAAGACATAGTGTCCCAGACTCTGTTATGGATGGTATGTGATATGAATTACATGAATAATATTACCATCCTAAATTCTGAAAAAATCTGATTCCTATTCACATATTGTCTCAAGGGTTTCAGATCAAGGATAGTCCTCTGAAAATTATCATGACCATACAGAATTCTTTCTTCCCATCCATACCATGCTTATGCCAGTAAATGGCACACATACACTCACCCAGTTGTGCTAATTGCAAAATATATCCGGAACCACTTTCTGCTGCCCAAGTTTCTGATCATTTCTGCTGTGTTATTGCAGTATCTTAAAGACTATTGATATTCCCAGCCTTGGTCTCTCCATAGTGAGTTCTCCATAGATAGTAAAAGTGATCTTCGTAAAAAGTGCATCTTTCATGTCACAATCCTGAGCAAATCCTTCCAGTTACTTTGCATTATACTTAAACTGCAAGCTCCTTCATGCGGCTTGCAAAGCCCCAGGAGATTCTCCATGACCTGGCCTCTGCCTACAGACCTCATCTTGTACCATGTTAACTTTCCTTACAAGCTAAGGCATCACAGCCCTCATGCATATTTCTGTCTCAGGGATTTGGAACTGCTGCATATCCTGCTCGAACTTTCTTCCTCTAGATTCCACATGACACCTGTCACTAACATCATAATTCTGTTGAAGTATATCACCTAAGCGAGGCCTTCTGTGACTATCTTATATAAATAATATCTGCCTTAAGGCCACTGTTATTCTGCACTCTGACACTTAGGTTTATTTTCTTCAGGCCAATGTTTATCTCCTCCTTTAGAGTCTTATCACTTCCTGCTTAGCCTGACACAGTAGCCTTTTAACAATAAAACAGAACTACAGATGAAACACTAGCTTAGAAGGCAGGAGACCTGGATTTTACTGAAGCCGCATCACACAAGCTCTGTGACTTCTCTTGACTTCAATTTCTTCATCCTTAAATGAAAAATCTTAAACTACAATTTTTGAGGTCTTTAATAATCCTCAAATTCTAAGGTATTTTTCTGCCTCTATTCTTTTTCTACTCTAGTCCAACAGGTAATAGGTATCAAACTAGACTTCAGAAAGTTCTCTTTCAACCATTTTATTTTCCATGATTCTCCACTGGCTGTATGTTAACGTATAAAATATCCTCCTTAGTTTATTTTAAACTATGCTCTCAGATCAAGTGCTCACCTTTTCTAGTTGAATTTCTCACCACTACTATGTAAAGATGTTCTAGCTCTCAAATTGTTCTACATACAAAATGTTTTATTTTGTTTTCACAAAATTCCTTTGAGGAATCAATATCTATAACCTGTCTAGCCATCAGAATCTTGTTCACCCTAGAAAGCCCAGCTAATATTTTACCCTTTTATAAAATGTTATAAACACCAAAGCCACCACTTAAAACTGAAGCAATGGGTTGTAGCTAATAAGCAAATTAAGTAAATAAAATGGAACAATATCATAATTTTTAAACCAAAAGAAAACAAAGAGGAGAGAGAACAAAAAGAATATACTTGGTAAGAAGGCAAATTTAAATGAAGAAGATCATTAAGAACACTAAATCTATAGTTTAAACATACTAAATAAAAAGAAAAAATTGTCAGAATGGATTGAAAAACAAGATCAGACTACCAGTTACTTACAAAAAAACTTTTATTTATTTATTTATTTATTTATTTATTTATTGAGACAGTCTTGCCGTGTCACCCAGGCTGGAGTGCAGTGACGCGATCTCAGCTCACTGCAATCTCCACCTCCCAGGTTCAAGCAACTCTCCTGCCTTAGCCTCCTGAGTGCTGAGACTAAAGGCGTGCACCATCATGCCCGGTTAATTTTTGTATTTTTACTAGAGGTGGGTTTTCACTCTGTTGGCCCGACTGGTCTCAGACTCCTACACTTAAGTGATCCGCCTGCCTTTGCCTCCCGAAGTGCTGGGATTTTAAGCATGAGCCACTGCACCCATCCTCACTCTAAATATAAAGACACAAATATAAAAAAAAAAATGCAGGAAATATATGCTATATTACTACTAAACAAAGTAAAGCTGAAATGGCTATATTAGTATTAGTATTAGTCAAGACAAATGTCAGAATATGGAATATGGGCAAAATAGTAATTTCATAATGGTAAAATGATTAATTTTTTGAGATAACAATCTATAGTCTCTGGACCTAACAACTGAGTTTTGAAATGCATGAAGTCATATCTAATAGAATTCAAAATGAAATTGACAAATTCACAATTACAATCAGGAATTTAACAACTCTCTCAATTCTGTAAGAAGTAGACGGAAATCAAGTATAAAGAATGCTTGAACAATACTGTCAACTAACCAGAACTAACTGGTGTTTATAAAATACTACACCTAACAGTAGAAGAATTTTTCAAGTACATATAGAGCATTTACTAATATTGTTCATATTCTGGGTCATGGATTAGGTCTCAATACATTTAAGAGGAGTCAAATTATTCAAAGTATGTTCTGTGACCATAATGTTATGAAATTAGAAATCAATAAGGGACAGATATTTAGAAAATTCCTAAATATTTGGAAACTATATAAAACACTTCTAAATAACCCATTGGTCAAAGAAAAAGCTGGAAGATATTTTGAACAAAATGAAAATGAAAGCAACATATCAGAATTGGTGGGATGCAGTTAAAGTAGTACTCAGAAGAAAATAATTGTCTAAAGCCAATTACCTAAATTTCACTTTTTGAAACTAGAAAAAGAAGAGGAAATTAAACTCCAAATAAGCAGAAGAAAGAAAATTTTAAAAAATAAGAGATGAGGTAAAGGAAATAGAAAACAGAAAAGTCAATGGAAAATCAATGAGATCTAATATTGCTTTATTGAGGTGATCAATAAAATTATAAACCTCTCAACATCATGAAAAATAACCAATCAGGAAGAAAGACAAAAGCCACAAATTACCAATATCAAGAATGAGAAAGGTAACATATATAACTGTAGATATTAAAAGAATAATAAGAGGATATTATTAGCAAAACTTTATGCCAATAAATTTTACAAACTTGTATGGAATGAACAGATTGCCTTAAAGACACAGTAACGAAGTTTCTTCGAGAAGAAATATGTAACCCAAATAGCCCTTTATCTATCTTTAAAAATTGATCTTATGGATCCATACCTTCAAAATAAATAAAATAGAAGCCAGGCACAAATGGCTTTACTTTTGGGTTCTGCCAAGGAAGGAAGAAATAATACCCATTCTATACAAATGCTCCTGGAAAATAAGAGAAATAAATACTTCCAACCTAATTCTACATGCCGACATTACGCTAATATCAAAAATGAAGAAATTTATCACAAGAAAGAAAGCTACATTTCCATGTCCTTCATGAACATAGACATAAAATATTTAAAATCTTAGCAAATGGAATCCAACAAGATACATAAGGGATAACAAGTTACCAAATGGGGTTTATCTCAGGAATATAAGTGACTTGAAAATCAATTAATGCAGTTAACTACATTAAATAGTAAAAAAGCAAAACTATATGATAATCTTAAGAGAATCAGAAAAAGCATTTGACAAAACCAACATCCATTTCTGATTTAAAAAACAGCAACAAATTTTTCAGCAAACTAGGAATAGAAAGAAACGCCTTCCACCTCATGGTGGACATCCATTATACATGGTGAATGAATGACTACTCTTCCCCTAAATTAGGAATAAGGCCAGTGTATCACTCTCATTACCTCTATTCAACACTGTACTCTTCACTCTAGCCAGTTCAGCCTAAGAAAATATATAAAAGACATCCAGATGGGAAAAGAAGTAAAAATTGCCTTCATTCACATATGACATGTGGGAAATATGTGACTTGATGAGGCCAGATGATGGTCTGTGGTAGGTCATGTTTTCCAAAGTGACTAAAAATACCTCCTATGATACATGCTTTCCTACAAGGTGATCTTGGCACTTTTCTCATCAAAAGGTGGAATCTATGTCCCCTTCCATTATACCTAAATTAGCTCATACCTAAAAGATTGTAACAGAAATGATGCTTCTTGACTTTCACGGCTAGATTAGAAAAGGTGATACAGCTTTCACCTAGGTTCCTAGAGCAATTGTGCTTAGAGCCCTGAGCCACCCTGTTGGAATTTCAGTTACTCTGAGATTGCCATACCGGAAAGCAGCAGGTAGATCTTCCTGTTGACAGTCCAGCTGATCTTCCAGCTGACAGCCAGTGTTAACTGTCATGTGAGTTCGCCATTTTTTATTTCCAGGCCAGTTCAGCCTTTCAGATGACTGAAGTTCCAACCAACATTTGGCTTCAACAGCATGCAAGAATCTAAGCAAGCACTATCTAGCTGAGTTTTTCCTGAATTTGAGATAAAATTGAAAGCAAAATGAAATCATTGTTTTAAGCTGCTAATTTTGGGTAATTTGTTGGTAGCAATATAAATTGCAACACTTCTGTTAGAATACACGGAGTCAGATGACTTTTCTTTTTAGTACATGATTCTATGCACTGATAAAGTTCTTAGAATAAAAGCAGGCTGTCCTTTTATTTTTTAAATTATACTTCAAGCTTTGGGACACAAGTGCAGAAGGTGCAGGTTTGTTACATAGGTATACAGGTCCCACGGTGGTTTGCTGCACCCATCACCCATGATCTACATTAGGTATTTCTCTAATGCTATCCCTACTCTAGCCCCCTACCCCCCAGCAGGCCCCGGTGTGTGATGTCCCCTCCCTGTGTCCATGTGTTCTCATTGTTCAACTCCCACTTATGGGTGAGAACATGCGGTGTTTGGTTTTTTGTTCCTGTCTTAGTTTGCTGAGAATGATGGTTTCCAGCTTCATCCATGTTCCTGCGAAGGACATGAATTTATCCTTTTTATGGCTGCCTAGTATTCCACGGTGTGTATGTCCCACATTTTCTTATCCAGTCTATCACTGAAGGGCATTTGGGTTAGTTCCAAGTCTTTGCTCTTGTGAATAGTGCTGCAATAAACATACATGTGCTTGTGTCTTTATATCTGATTTATAATCCTTTGGGAATATGCCCAGTAATGGGATTGCTGGGTTAAATGGTATTTCTGGTTCTAGTTCCTTGAGGAATCACCACACTATTTTCCATAATTGTTGAACTAATTTGCACTTCTACCAACAGTGTAAAAGCATTCCTATTTCTCCACATCCTCTCCAGCGTCTGTTGTTTCCTGGGTTTTTAATGATTGCCATTCTAACTGACGTGAGATGGTACCTCATTGTGGTTTTGGTTTGCATTTCTTTAATGACCAGTGATGATGAGCTTTTTTATCATATGTTTGTTGGCTGCATAGATGTCTTCTTTTGAAAAGTGTCTGTTCATATCCTTTGCTCCATTTTGATGGGGTTGTTTTTTTCTTGTAAATTTGTTTAAGTTCCTTGTAGATTCTGGATATTAGCCCTTTGTCAGATGGATAGATTACAAAAATTTTTTCCCATTCTGTAGGTTGCCTGTTCACTCTGATATTAGAATCTTTTACCGTGCAGAAACTCTTTAGTTTAATTAGATGCGATTTGTCAATTTCAGTTTTTGTTGCCATTGCTTTTGGTGTTTTAGTCATGAAGTTTTGGGAATATCATTGTAGATCCCAAGAAATACAAACTATCATGAAAGAACACTATAAACACCGCTATGCAAATAAACTAGAAAATCTAGAAGAAACAGATAAATTCCTGGACACACACACCCGCCCAAGACTAAACCAGGAAGAAGTCAAATCCCTGAATAGACCAACAACAAGTTCTGAAATTGAGGCAGTAATTAATAGCCTACCAACCAAAAGAAGCCCAGGACCAGAAGGATTCACAGCCAAATTCTACCAGAGGTACAAAGAGGAGCTGGTAGCATTCCTTCTGAAGCTATTCCAAACAATAGAAAAAGAGGGACTCCTCCCTAATTCATTTTATGAGGCCAGCATCATCCTGATACCAAAACCTGGCAGAGACACACACAAAAAAAGAAAATTTCAGGCCAATATCCCTGATGAACATCAATGCAAAATCCTTAATAAAATACTGGCAAACCAAATCCAGCAGCATATTAAAAAGCTTCTCCACCACGATCAAGTCAGCTTCATCCCTGGGATGCAAGGCTGCTTCAACATATGTGAATCAATAAATGTAATCCACCACATAAACAGAACCAATGACAAAAACCATGTGATTATCTCAATAGATGCAGAAAAGGCCTTCGATAAAATCCAACACCCCTTCATGCTAAAAACTCTCAATAAACTAGATATTGATGAAATGTATCTCAAAATAATAAGAGCTATATGACGAACCCACAGCCAATATCACACTGAATGGGCAAAAACAGGAAAGCATTCCCTTTGAAAACCAGCACAAGACAAGGATGCCCTCTCTCACTACTCCTATTCAACATAGTATTAGAAGTTCTGGCCAGGACAATCAGGCAAGAGAAAGAAATAAAAGGTATTCAAATTGGAAGAGAGGAAGTCAAACAGGATGAGAGGAAGTCAAATTGCCTCTGTTTGCAGATGACATGATTGTATATTTAGACACCCCATTCTCTCAGTCCAAAATCTCCTTAAACTGACAAGGAACTTCAGCAATATCTCGGGATACAAAATCAATGTGCAAAAATTACAAGCATTTATATACACCAATAATAGAGTGCCAAATCACAAGTGAACCACTATTCACAATTGCTACAAAGAGAATAAAATACCTAGGAATCCAACTCACAAGGGATGTGAAGGACCTCTTCAAAGAGAACTACAAACCACTGCTCAAGGAAATAAGAGAGCACACAAACAAATGTCCGTGCTCGTGACTGGGAGGAATCAATACTGTGAAAATACTGCCCAAAGTTTTTTATAGACTCAATGCTATCCCCATCAAGCTACCATTGACTTTCTTCACAGAATTAGAAAAAACTACTTCAAATTTCATATGGAACAAAAAAGAACCAATATAGCCAAGACAATCCTAAGCAAAAATAACAACACTGAAGGCATCATGCTTTCTCACTTCAAACTATATGACAAGGCTACAGTAACCAAAACAGTATGGTACTGGGCACCAAAACAGATATATAGACCAATGAGACAGAAAAGAGGCCTCAGAAATAATGCCACAAATCTACAATCATTGTATCTTTGACAAACCTGACAAAACAAGCAATGGGGAAAAGATTCCCTATTTAACAAATGGTGTTGGGAAAACTGGCTAGCCATATGCAGAAAATTGAAACTGGACCCTCTTCCTTACACCTTATAAAAAATTAACTCAAGATGGATTAAAGACTTAAATGTGAGACCTAAAACCATAAAAACTCTAGAATAAAACCTAGACAGTGCCATTCAAGACAAAGGAATGGGCAAAGACTTCATGTCTTTTCATTTTTTAAAAGTACATAGGAGCAACATGAAATACTGTAAAGAGAGAGCCATGTAGATACTCTAGTTAATAGTCCAGCTGAGCCTTCAGACAACATCCAGCATCAGTTACCATGTAAGGTAGCCATTTTTTACTTCCATGATAGTCAGCCTTTCAACTTTCCATGTTCTTACTATGGCAACATGAATGAAGATATATCATTCAACCTCAGGAAATTTCAGTTATTTTAATTGCTAATATGAGGACTCTGGTATTTTCTTTCTTATTGGGACATTGTAGGAAGGGTTAAAGAAAGAATGCACATGTTAAACATTTCAAAGTTGATGCAATGAAGAAATTTTACTTGTCTTCTCATAGCCTAGTCTATTTTTAATATCTTTTGATTACTTTACAACTGCATTTCTCAGTTGAGAAATCAGAGTAGTGAAGTGGGTTAGGTAAATCATCCATTTGTTTAACAAATAATGATTAAATAGTTATATCGGATATCATGCAAAGCCCTGGGAATACATTAGTGAACTCAAATAGCATTATATCTTCCTTTATAAAGTTTACAATTTAGTGGAGAAAATACACTTGTAAACTGAAAAATGTAATATACTATGATAATTATGGAAATATTAGGTTACTGTGTGAATAGAGACAAAGTACCCATAAAAGAAAGCATGATCAGAGAAGCTTCCTAAAAGAATTAATAACTAAAAATTTTCCAAGTGATGAGAAATAATACCACACAAGGTAAACAAAGACAAGAGAGAAAAAATATCCAGGCTGTGAGATGATCAGATCAGTACTGATTGATCATTGCTATTGATTGTATTTGTACTGATTTCAATAGAGAGATGGATAGTTGGAACATCATTAGAGAAAAAGAGAAAAAATCAGATCTCCAGTCTCAACCCCATACCTCCTGAATTATAATAGCTGGGGTGGAATCAGTCGATGTAGTTAGTTCTGTGTGATCTACTGCCTGGGGAAAACATTGGAAATGGTCTTTTTTTTTTTTTTTTTTTTTTGAGACGGAGTCTCGCTCTGTCACCCAGGCTGAAGTGAGGTGGTGGGATCTCGGCTCACTGCAAGCTCCGCCTCCCGAGTAGCTGGGACTACAGGCGCGGGCCACCACACCCGGCTAATGTTTTGTGTGTTTTTAGTAGAGAAGGGGTTTCACCGTGTTAGCCAGGATGGTCTCAATCTCCTGACCTCGTGATCCACCCGCCTCGGCATCCCAAAGTGCTGGGATAACAGGCGTGAGCCACCATGCCTGACCCTTGTTTTATTCTTTTACTTCACGTTCTGGGATACATGTGCTGAATGGGCAGGTTTGTTACATAGGTAAACACGTGCCATGGGGGTTTGCTGCTCCTAACAACCCGCCATCTAGGTTTTAAGCTCCACATGTGTTAGGTATTTGTCCTAATGCTGTCCCTCCCCTTTCCCCCCACCCCCTGACAGGCCCCCGTGTGTGATGTTCCCCTCGCTGTGTCCATGTGTTCTCATTGTTCAAGTCCCACTTATGAGTGAGATCATGTGGTGTTTGGTTTTCTGTTCCTGTCTTAGTTCGCTGAGAATGATTGTTTTCAGCTTCATCCATGTCCCTGTAACGAAGGGACATGAACTCATTCGTTTTTATGGCTGCATTGTATTCCATGGCGTATATGTGCCACATTTTCTTTATCCAGTCTATCATTGATGGGCATTTGAGTTCGTTCCATGTCTTTGCTATTGTAAACAATGCTGCAATAAACATACGTTTTGCATGTGTCTTTATATGTGTATGTATCACATTTATAATTATTGTAGAGAGAATGTAAAAGATTTTTTTCACTCAGTATAATGCCCTTGAGACCCACCAAAGGTTTTGTGTGCATAATAATTTGTTCCTTTTTATTGCTAAATGGCATTTCATTGTATAGATATACCACCATTTGGTTATCCATTTACCCATTGAGGGATATTTGGACTCTTTTCATTTTTTCCTATTACAAATAACATTTCTATGAACATTTGTAAACAGGTTTTTGTGTGGCCCTGAGTTTTACTTCTCTAAGATAAATACCCAAGAGTGTGATCACTGAGTCTTATAGGAAGAATTGTTTAACTTTCTAAGAATTTGCCACTTTTCCAGAGTAGCTGTACTATCTTTCCTTCCTGCCAGCAATGTATGAGAGACATGGCTGCTTCACATCCTTGTCCATATCTTTGCTTAATGGAGAGGAACATTCCCTGGACGTGGTGGCTCAGCGAATGGCTAATTCTTTCCAGTTCATCAGTCAGATGGCCATTTTACCCCTTGCTTAATAAAAAAGTAGGAGCTACTGCTTCTTCCCCACGTCTGTTTCTATTCAAATATGTTGCCTATATTTCTTACAAGTACTGAGTGGGAGAACCATACTTTATTGCATTACATTAAAAAAAAACACTAAAGGGGATAAAAATCTATTATTTTGCCTCTAAATAAAAACAAAAAATTTTTAAATGATGTAGAAAGAATACGCATTCTGAATTGTTCAAAACAATAAAGATGGAATTAAATACAAAATAAACCACCTTCTGGTGAAAGGCACAGAATTTCTACCATAGAGGTAAAGATGCTCCCCAGCATACCCGAGGAAAGCTCCATCTCTAACAATAGGTAAGTTTGAAAAAAAAATCACCTCCTCCATTTAATCACGCAGGAAATTATTGCTTGAGCATCAAAGAAAGATTCCCTACTTGATTAATATTAAGCTTCAGATTCCATGTTAGAAAAACTCATACCAAGTTGTCCTTGAAGAGTCAAGTGTCAATGAAAGTAATTTACAGGCATTTTTAACTATGAAAAAGTAGAAACAATCTAAATGTAACACAAAAAAAGTGTTACTATGTTGATTGGGAATACACAAATTTATAACTTAATTGAGAAAAGAAAAAACATTTTAAAATAATGAGCCTTCCAATTTCAGCAATAATAGGCACTGTTGCTCCTATTTCAAAAATTTGAAATTTTGTAATATTTGAAAAAATGTAATTGTGTTAATTACATATTTATTAAATATAATATATAAATTGCTACTGTAAAACATAAGATCAATATACATTCAATGAAAGCACCATTGAATCCCACGCTGTTCTAGTCTCTTCCTTAGAGATAAACACTCTGATCTGATTGAAATGTATCATCTCAAAACTCTGCCTATATGTCCACCTATGTATATCTTCATACGTATCAAATATACAGTTTTGTTTTTGATAAATGGGATTATGCCTTGCACATTGTTTTGTAATTTGACTTTTTAACTTAATATGTCTCGAAGAGCATTCCGTGTGTGTATGCACAGGGTATATGACACATCAAATTATTTTTAACTGCTTCATATTTTATAACATAGATGCAACGTGATACTTTTATTTAGGTCATCATTCTCATATTGATACAATTTATTCCCTTCATTTTTTGTTGTTTTTGTTTGTTTGTTTGTTTATGGCTCTTAACAAATAATAGTATAATAAACATAGATGGCCCAGAACTGGATTTAAATTTTTACCCTCTATGAAAGTCTTTGTCTTTTCATTGTTGTAGTTGATATGTTTGATTTTAGTACCTTATCTTGGGTTTTCTGTTTATAACGCTTCTTGATATCTTCTGTATTTTGCCAATAAGGATCATGCTTCTTTTATTTTTCTCTAGCAAAAAGTATGCATCCTTTTTTTCTAGCAGTTCTATAACCACAAGCTTAAAACTGTATTCTGTAATTATCAATGCAAATAATAAAATATCTTCATCCCAGTATTATTTATAATGACAAAAATAACTGTGATACCTTACGTTTTCTAAAATTTATCATATTAGACAAAAACAAGAGCCTTTATTTTCATAGTTTATTAGGGAAAAGAGAAAATATCACCTCTGAATCACATTATCAAAGCAGACTTGGATTCCAACTAGGCTTGGGGATTTTTTTAGGTTACATATACTCTTTGAAGACTATAGAAGCAGATGTGTTTTAAACATGAGCTCTGGCAAAGACTTCCACTGGTAACATGGGCTCAGTAAAGGAAATCTCATTAGAAACCTGCAAGTGTGTGTGTGTGTGTGTGTGTGTGTGTGTGTGTGTGTGATTTTGAAAGGTCTAAATAGAAACCTGCAAGTTGTGTGTGTGGAGGGGGGATATTTTTAAAAGTCTAAAATCAAATGTATACTTACTTGGTAAAAATGTTTTTACTGCCTAGGAAAAATAATTAATTGAGACAGTAGCTAGGCCAAAAGAGGGCAGGTGGAGATAAAATGCTACCTTTGAGTGGCAAGATTGAAAAATAAATTATAAACTGTTTTATGATCGGAGGAGCTAATGAATAATAAACAAATACTAAAGAATAGGTTTTCTCAGGTATCGAAACCACTGCTAATTCATATTTTGGTTTCCGGGATTCAAGTGAGAAGTGAGACAGTGGCTGAGACTTGAAACTTGAAAAGGGAGAAGAGATTTTAGTTCAATATCTGTGATGTGAAGATTCTCCGCAACATAGGGCCAAGCCTGGGACGCCAGTCCTATGGTTGGAATTGGGCAATGGAATTTCAGAAGTGATATCTATGTGCATTGTAGATTTTCCTTTTTGTGTTGTTGTTCCTTTATGATATTCCCACATCCTTATTAAATTTTATTAATCATGACATTCTGGTAATAGTCTTGTTTGGCACAAGCTTGGGAAATAAAGAAATCAAACTGCAAAAATCTGGGGCAGCATATAGATACAGTATAGAGATGGCATGAGATGTGTAGAGAAACAGGAGTTACAGTTCAAAGGGAAAATGTAATAAAATAGATCCTTCAGATATTAAGGCGTATTTAGGAGAGCATTGTCTTTTCCTCCAAGCTATTTGGATGAGGTCTCCAACAATAAATTATTTGAGCTTTCAATGGAAGGGTAGCCTTAGTGCTCAGAGGCCTTGGGAGATACTGAGTATCTTCACATTAGCTGAATTGTAGTTTTAAAAATTCTTTTAGAAAATCTATGGATAGTAAGTTTTCTGAGTCCTATACATAGTAGTATATGTTTATGTTGACTTCACATACTAATCTCAATTTGACTGGGTATAAGAATCTTGGACCATGGCCTATAAATTTTCCTCTTGTTTTCTTGCATTTATTATTGAAGATAAAAAATCTGAGTCTAGTTGGATTTTGCTTCCATTAAAGATAATCTGTTTTCCTCTGATTTGATGCCTATGTAATTCTTTATTCTTGAGATATAAAATATCACCAGTTTTTTTCAGATGCTAATCTATTTTACTAACTCTTCCTATAATTTGGCAAATTGTTTTAAAAATGTAGATTTTTTTTCTTCTGTTTAGAATATTTTAGATTATTGTTAGAGTCTAAGTGTTCTGGTCTCTTTTGAATTAATACATCATAAATATATTAGGTTTCTATTCTCTTTCCTCTGTGTCGGTTTTCCTGTCTCTTACTGTTTTAAACTTGCATCATTTTATTTCTTTGCATCTGCAGATAGCATGTTGGGTTTGTTCACACTATTGATTTGTATTATTTGGCTTGTAGATTTTTTTTTTTAACAATTTTAAGGCAGTTGCCGACTATGTTATATAATTTTAGCTCCTCAAAGCATTTTCAACAATTTTTAGTTCCAGTTTAAAATTATATCTGATATATCTCTGTTTTTATCTCAGTCTTGTATAAATGAACGTATAAGAGATAACAAATGACAGAAAACCCTACTCAGTTTCAAATAAAGATTCACTGACTTATTTATTCTTCCATTCAATTGATATTTATTGGTTTTATTCAAAGATTCAACAGTGTCATCAAGGGCCTGGTTTGGTTCCCGCCCTTCAATTTGCTTCATACTGTCACCTTCATTCAAAGGTTAACCATTAATATGCTCTCAATATTATCAACATTCCTATATTACATGTTCAGGGAGAGAAAAGTTGAGTCTCTTCTAGAAACTCTCAGAATGCAAAGGAACATTTTTCCTTGTGGCTCGTAGCAAACATTATCATCAATCTTACTGTCCCAAATCAGATTACATGGTCCCCCATCTAAGACTAGATATTTAATTTGTAGGGCTAAATGCAAAATGAGAATGAAAAGCCTTTTTGTTTCAGATTTACTATTTAATCTCCTTCTAAGCAAATACAAATAAAAAAATGGTAACTAGTGTTTACCATTCATCTTCATATTGTGTAATGCCAGTTTTAAATACAAATATAAGCACACTTAACTAGTGCAACATTACTGAAACTGCACAGTTCATAGCTAGTACTTGCGTGTGTGTTTCGTTCTTACTATTACAGTCGAAATCTGCATAAAACCAACTCAATTGTTTTTATTTTACATTTTGCTGTGCTTGAATTCACTGACATTCTCTATCTTTGGCTTACTCATAAAGGTGGGCTGAAAGGAAAAGGATATATGGGATATCCTATCTTTCCCTTTCTATGACATCATTTTCAATAAAAGTGGTTGGTTAATACAGACAAGTTACATAAGTAAGAAAGAAAATGATAGGGTTCTTTGATTGTTTATGCTTCTTAAAACTCCACTGCCTTCTTTCATTTGACCCAAATTCCATTTCCAATGGAAAGCTCAGCTTCTCAGAGCTGCCAGTGCCCTCACTCAGTCATAGGTGCAAAACACTTTTTACTAACTTTGAGTCTTGCTAAACTCTCATGTGATATGGGACCACTAGAATTCTGTATATAGTTCATGGGACACTGGAAATCCTATATGTGACCATGCAGCAAGTAATGGCAATGAACACACATGTGGCACATACCACTACTGCTCACTCATGTATTATATTGTCTCACTGAACTTCACCTACAAGTTACAAACTCAAAGACAAAATAATTAAGATCTTCAAGATGGCAACAACAAAGCATTAGGCCAAATGCAAGGCCTTTCTGAAACCAAATAGCTTTTCACAGGACCCTCCTTGGTTTTGATACTCACCATGCTCTGTGCTTTCTCCTTCAGGTAACCCATGTGTGGATATTGAACAAGACTTTTGATGTGCTACTGATACATAACAGCAACAAACAAAGAAACAAACAAACAAAACCTATACAGTGTGCTCTCCTGCTTCTCTGCCCGCTCTCGCTTTAAACTCTTACCTTTATGCACTACAACATGCTGGAGGTGTGCAAGTGAATAGCCCTTTGCTGTCTTTTTGATGCAGATAGCTGCTAAGTGAACTCGGGTAGGTTTATTGCTGGTTTGTAAGAGCATATTTGCAAAGGCAGAGAAGAATACAGTGAAATTTGCATGTTATCATTGTCCCCAATTATTACTTCTCCTAATCAATGGATTTTATTTTTCCCAAGGCAGCCTTCACTCTTAGCCTAATGAATTAGATAACTTGTAGAAAGTGAAGATATGAAAGGTTCTCAGTAATCACATTTTAACTAGACCCATGTGTGTTAGATTTGAAATAACTTCTTTTTTTTTTTTTTTTTTTTGAGAAGGAGTCTCGCTCTGTTGCCCAAGTTGGCATGCAGTGGTGCGATCTCGGCGCGCTGCAACATCTGCCTCCCAGGTTCAAGCAATTCTCCTGCCTCAACCTTCTGAATACCTGGGACCACAGACGCATGCCACCATGCCCTGCTAATTTCTTGTATTTTAGTAGAGGTGGGGTTTCACCCTGTTAGCCAGGATGGTCTGGATCTCCTAACCTCGTGATCCCACTGCATCGGCCTCCCAAAGTGTTGGGATTACATTGAAATAATTTTTTAATTATCTATGTTGAAGATGGCACTCTTTCCTATTCCAACTCTGTAATATATTTTCTTCTACTTTAATATTCTGTGGGACCAGGTGTGGTGACTTATGCCTGTAATACCAGCTACTTGGGATGCTGAGGCAGGAGAATCACTTGAACCCAAAAGGCGGAGGTTGCAGTGAGCCGAGATGGTGCCATTGCACTCCAGCCTGGCTGACAGAGTGAGACTCTGTTTCAAAAAAGGAAGAAAAAGAAAAAAGAAAAAAAAATATATAGATAATTTCAACGGAAAAGGAAGGATCAAGTATGTGCCTTTATCACTATCATCCCTGAAGTATTCTCACTTGTTTAGAGAAAAAAATAATAAATAAGTCTGAGATGAAATGAAATGCACTCATTTTTGTAAATAATCTTAAATATCTTTGGGAAAAAAAGGAAGGAAAATAATGAATACACCTTATGATATCAGAAAAAGCTTATTTACCAATTTTTACTATAAGCAGAATGTGACTAATTCAACAAGAAAGTCAACAAATGTTATTAGCATTTAAATTTAACTCCTGCTGCTTACTCTCCATTTCAATCTTTAATTTGCAAAAAAAAAAAAAAAAAAAAAAAATTCATGTGTGGGCCTAGGGAAACTATCAAGATACTGTAAAGATTAACTTGTAGGTATATCTGAAGTAAAACTCTGACAGTTTAACATGATGAAATTTTCTGGAAAATGGAACAGCATTAAAAAGATAAAGAATCAAGAAACTATAGAGTGTGTTTTAGTAGCCATATGGTTTGGCTGCGTCCCTACCGAAATCTCATCTTGAATTGTAGCTCCCATAATTCCCACATCATGGGAGAAACGCAGTGGGAGGTACTTGAATAATGGGGGTGGATCTTTCCCGTGTTGTTCTGGTGATACTGAATGAGTCTCACAAGATCTCATGGTTTTTTAAAGGGGAGTTCCCCTGCACACGCTCTCTTTGCCTGCTGCCATAAAAGACATGACTTTGCTCCTCCTTTGCCTTCCGCCATGATTGTGAGGCCTCTCCAACCGTGTGGAACTGTGAGTCAATTACATCTGTTGACTTTATAAATTACCCAGTCTTGAGTATGACTTTATTAATGCCATTAGAAGGGACTAATATGAAAAAAAAGGTCTGACTGGAACTAGGTTTAGTGGAGTTCAATATGGAAGGGAAGATCATATCAATGACTCAATACCTTGCTTAAAAGTTTGGACTTCATTGGGCAGGTTGTAAGAAGTCTCTGAATTATTTTTTTATTTCAAATGGCACAAGTCTGTGCTACAAATGTGCCTATGAATGCACTGTTCTCCGTTTTTCCTTGTGCATTTACTGATTCTCACTCTTGACCCCTTTTAACCAAATCCTATCCAATAATTTTGTGTGGATGTGTTAATGAAGTGGCTTAATGCTCATAGTGAGAAAAAAGTATTTTAATATAATGCCTAGAATGTTTCAAATGAAATCCATCCATATGTAATTCAAATAAAGAAATAGATATGTAGATATAACATGCCTGGCAATCTGAATGTCTAAGATGTCCAGTAAGCAAAATGCACTCTAGGGCAAAGAAAAAAAAGGGTTAACAAGAGTAATTAGAATTGGATGAATATAGACAGTGTCTAAGTCAGTGGTCATGCACTAGGGAGCAGTCATGTATGATGGTAAAAGAGTTTTATAATGAAGTTAAAACATATTTAAGGGAAACATTAGAAGTGTGAAAACTAACAGGGCATTTTAAAAACAAAGTAAGAGTGATAAAATTGACAATGTTAAAGTTATAGCACAATTGAATTATGTTCCAGAATTCAATACACTTAATAGAATAAAAACTTTAGTAACTAAATAGAAGAAATTAGAAAAGTGGTTTCAATCTAGAGATAAATGATTTTGTAAGAAATTGAAAAGATTTAAGTAGGGCTAGTTAATTTTAGTCAAATGATTTCTACAAATCTGCTTGAAGTTTAAATATTTATAAACATAAATGTACATGTACACAGAGAAGAGTGATGAAAAAGAATAAAACATAAAGTGTAATTAATGTGTCATAGTTTTGTTTCATCATTTTTCAATTTTAAGTAGAATGTAAGCCAACAAGATAACCAATCTATGAGAATATAAAATGAATGCGACTACTTTGAATATCGTCAACTGAGAGACTCTACAGTTATTCCAGTTATGTTGCCAGTGTTTTGTTTTGTTTTGTTTTTAAATAAAGATCTCATCTTTCCGAGGATAGCTGGTTAGTATCAAACTATTTCCTTTGAGATTGGGTTTGGATTTGAGAAGCAGCAAAACCACCTAGAGCAAAGGCAGCTGAAGGCAAGGAGCCAATGTCTCATTGGAAATCATCTAGCCAACTTCCATTCGAAGAATGGAAGGAACTCTAGAGTTTAATGTTTAGTTAGGACACTTTTCAAGCAAGCAACAAAAGCAGAGCATAAAAGTAATTTTAACACTCAATTTATTGATTTATTGCAAAGAAACTGAAGTACATTGAAAGCTCAAAGAAATAGCAGTCAAAACCAGGTCAACTTCAGGGACTTCTGGGATCTATAGTGGGGTCTCTATGCTAGGAACCTTCACTTTCTGAGTTTTTCCAAGTGGTGCAGACATGGACATGGCAGATTTGTGGTAGTGATATTATAGCTTCAATAATAGGGGAAAAAAAGGCACTCTTCCCTATTGGCTCTAGCAGGAAAATTAGCAGGGAAAGACACTAATTGGGTTTGCTTGGATCAATGTCCATTTCTGAACCAATGTTTGGGTGTGGGAATGAGCTCTTTAGATTATTTCAATTCATTGTGTGCTTACCCAATAAGCAGAAAAGTAAGCTCTGTTACCAGAAGAGGGAAAAGAAGTTTGACAACCCAAAAACAATAGTCACCACAATCATGTATGCCAAACACATACCCATAAGACATCTCAAAGGTGGTTGGAAATGTTTGGATATCTTAACAGCATGTCCAAAACTAACCTCATAATTTTTTCTCTCCTCTTTTCACACAAGGTACCACTTTCTTCTATATTCTATATAGTGACTTTTCAATTCAACAAACAAAGCCTTAGCAAGTTATCTAATCTTGTGCTTCAATTTTTCTCTTTTCAAAACAGGAATAATTCCCCATTAATAATGGTTTCCCCACTAACAATGTTATAGTGGATTGAGGCCAGTCAGTGAAAAGTATCAAGGTGAATGCCTTTGTAGAATAGGAATTAACTAAAATTTAATTCCCTTCTACTCCTTTCCCCATTTAAAAAGTCAATACTTTTTAATCTACACTTTCTAGCTTGCTTACACTTTGTCTACTCTCTTGAGTTTATTTGGAACTCCCTGCAGTTCCCCTAAATGCAGCATGTTTCCATTTCTTTATAGCTGGCAGCTCCTCTGCCTGGAATGTTCTCTGCCTGGAATGTTCTCTGCTTGGAATGTCCTCCCTGCCAGACTTCCCTATCCCTTCTTTAATCCTTATCCATTTGGCAAACTTCTATGGAACAGAGCTCAAATACCATAACCTTTGTGAAGCACTCTCTGACTCACCCAGTAAGTCAGAGTTAAACTCTTTATGCTGTCTATTCCCATAGTATCATCTGCATAGTATTAATATGACTTACTATTGTATGCATTCTTACTGTTTATCACTTAGCCTCCAACATTAAACTGTGGGCTTCCTGAGGGACAACACTTCATTGCAAGTGTTGCATCCCATGGTGGGATTATCAAGATATTTTGCAGTGTGGGTCAGAACTCTTGGCATATAGTGACTGCCCAATAAATATTTAATGAATGCTTGAAATTTGTATATCTGTCAATTACTGTCTGGACTTAAGTAGAAAGTGGTATGTTCATTTTTAAAAAATATATGTACTATGTTAAAAATCAGTTAATTTTCCTTCTACTGAAGTGTTTAAAGGTACTAATTCTATCATTTGTTGGATTTGCTCTTCTATCAACTTGTTATCTATAGTATCATCTAACTCATTGATACAGACATATATCATTAATAAAGAAGGCCCACCTTGAGCCCAACATGCCATAGGAGATGCTTGTTTCTAATTATAAATCTACTAACTTCATTTTCTTTTATGCAAATTTATTCATTCTTTTATCAAGGTTGGTATGGTAGAAACTGCCCAGCACCTTGCTGAAATACAAGTCTGATCAATTAACCTCATAACCTTATCAGGAAAGGAAATGAGATTTATTTGATATAATTTTTTCTAAGTTAACCTCCTCTGCCTCCTAGTACATAGTTGTTTTGAAAGTATCTGTTTAATAATACAATCTGGATCTGATCAATTATGAATGTCAAATTCGTGGTCCATATTCTGTAACACCACCTTCACTATTGAAAAATATATTGTAGTATTGCCTGTCATCAGTCTTTTGGTGCTTCCCAATTTTCAGTGGGATTCAAAGAATCCCAACAGTTGCTCAGCAATTTTTCTGCAAAGTGTTTTCACTATACTAAATTGCAAAAAGCTTCTGTGGCTGGTAACTACAAAAGATAATTCTGATAATATTTTGAGATACGTTTCCTCTGTTGAGTGATGTTGCCGTATCTCCAGAGTAATCAGATGGTCTCCCAGGGTGAGCACTTTGAAAGACAATATTCATCTGAAATCTAAGTTGGTGCATTTATATTTTTAAGAAGGTAATCACTGTATCTCTATATTTAAGAGTTAAATTTAGTATCCATTTTCTCAGAGCTGAAGAGTACCTTAAAAATCTACTATGTAATTTTATGGATCAAGAATTATATTCAGAGATAAAGTAGATTATTGATCATGTACTCATTAATATTCATCTAGGATTAGATGCCTGATCTCCTAATTCCCACATAAATTAGACTTGTACATATGAAATCCATGTATGACTTTAGAGAAGTTTGAACAGTCTATACTGTGTGGAAAATTCTGTTTCCACGAACAATACATTTCTTACTGTTGAGTGATTTGCAACTTTCATTATATTCTCAAAGGAGTTCATGAACCAAAACTGTTAGGAACCATTAAACTAGATCAGACTGGTGGCTACAGTTTCAAAGATTAAACGAAATATTGAAGTATAAAATTAATTTAAATATGAGTCTTACAAATGTATTCTTCCTATAAGCCACAGAGAGAAACAATATGAAAAAAAAGATTTAAGTTTTCACCACATTAGCATTAGGTCATACGCTTAAAATCTTATGCATTCATCAGAATTGCTCCTGGACATAATGATAGCCTCATTATCACTAGAGTGTAAGTTGGTTTAGGAGGATTTGCATATCTGTTTTGTAAATGTTTCATGGGTAAAATTATTAATTAGCATCTAATTAATATTTGTGTTGCTGAGAACATATTTTTTAAACTTTAGAAATAAGAAAATAGAGAATAGTTAATTATCCATCTCTGATCTCCTTTAAAATTCCTCGTTGCTAACCTCAACAGCACAAAGGAGAGGTTAATAAAAATAAATCTGAAGTAACTTAATCGCACTCTTTTCATTTTGCCCAATTACTGAGATTCTCTCTGTCTTTATCCATTCAAAGACATTATTAAATAAATATTTTGTAAGCATTTAATAATCTTAGAAAAGATAGTAATTGTTAATACTTGAGAATTACACTGAAGAATTTCCCCAAAATGTTGAAATGATAAAGATGCAATTGAAACTATAAAACCAACACCTAGGTGAAATACGACAAGCTCCAAAAGCAGTGAGTTAAGAGAATATAATGATAAAATAATTATTTATTTTAATCAGGTGATCTGGGGTTGTTCTAGACTTGGCAGTCTAGGGGCTATCTCCAATACCTTGTAGTTTAAGAAGTAGTCAGTTAGTACATTGTAAGTGTATTTAACGGGCAGCTATCAGTATCAAGGCTGTGATTCACACAGGAGTATAAAAGTATACAGCTAAAGAGAAAGAAATGAAGTTCTGTATGAAGATAAACAGTGGAGTACACACACAAAAGGGATCAGATAAAGAACTTTGCCATTACACAATTTACACTCTCCAGAGGAGAGTCTTGGCCAAAGGATTATTTCCATTCAGTGGCTACATGAGCAACGTTCCTCTAGCTATCCTCACTAATGACTTTGGGGGAGGTCACATAAATTTCTTCTGATTGTAATTTGGCTTTCCAGATAGTTGGCCCCATTAGATGAGAAGATGCTAATTATGTTGATCTGAATACTCTGGACTTTGTGACAGATGACATTTCTCATAGGTGAAGTAGTAGTACTTTGGCATTCTGGAGTCAATGTCAATCTCAAGACTTGGACCCATTTTAGTCAGTCTCTGGTCACCTCTGGAATCTAACAAGAGCAAGTCTTAGTCAGAGTCCCATTAAGGGTTTATCAGGCTCCCAGCATCTTAATCCAGAGCATCTGACATTGTAACATGCACGCAAATCACCTGGCAACTCTGTGAACATGCTGATTCAGATTCAGTAAGTCTATTATGAGGCATCAGTTATTGCATTTCTAACAAGTTTCCAGGTGAGATACTTGCTGCTAAACTGTAGACCACATTTTGAATAACCAGTGCCTGAAAGTAATCACCTGAACAAAGTCCTAAATACTACATATTTTAGAAATCACCTCCTACCTACCAAACAGGAATCAACAAGGTTGGGGGCTATAATTTTAAATAATACCCAGGTGATTCTAATGAACCACTGGTTTCAGGACCCACTGTCTTAATTGGCTTTTTAAACAAACTTTCTCTTTCAAATTTCTACAAAGTAACCAGAAAACTGAATGCATTATACCATACCTTGTTGGAACCCTTGAGATACTATTCTGGACTCTTTTTCATAAGAGTTGTACATACGAACTCTCTATTCCCATGGTATCATGTGCATGCTATTAATATGACTCACTATTTTGTGCATTCTTACTGTTTATCACTTAGCCTCCGACATTAAACTGTGGGCTTCCTGAGGGACAACACTTTATAGCAAGTGTTGTATCCTATGGTGGCAGTATATATATCAAAGAAATTATATTTTAATTGATATAATATAGCATATTATATAAAACGAATCTCATTTCCTTTCCTGATAAGGTTACTAGTTTAATTGATCAAACTTGCGTTTCATCAAGGTGTTGGGAACTTTCTACCATATTAACCTTGATGAAAGAATGAATAAATTTGCATAAAATAATGATAAATTTAGTAGATTCATAATTAGAAACAAGCATCTCCTATGGCATGTTGGGCTCAAGTTGGACCTTCTTTAGTAATGACATATGTGTATATCAATGAGATAGATGATACTATAGATAGCAATAAGAATGCTGTTATGACTCTTAATGAAAAACATGTTGGTATCTACTGAAAATAATGTTGCTTTTATTTCCACCCTATGGTTTGCTATTTATTTTTACAGTTCATTGGTACTGTCAGGCACTGTGGTATTGAGATACAGAAAAAAACAAAAATAAAAATTAGGAAAGTGACAACTATTTAATATAACATAAATGAATGATATATTGAAGAGAACATTGGATATAGTATTATAATGTAAATTATGTGTTACCAATGTTTATTAGTTAGGAATCTCTACACCAGGGATAAAAATGGGTGGCCTTTGGGTCCAAATTGAAACTACAAATATGTTTTGTTTGGCTTAAATATTGTGGTTGCCATATTGTTTCATCTGCTGTTTTGACTTGAATACATTTAGTCAGAGCATTTACCCACAGACTCTACTAAAGTCTCTTATTTTATACCAGTATTGTATTACTGGCTATCTCGTAGACATTTGAGATTGTATTCCATATATATTTCTATTTCTTTTCTTCTGCAAGCAAATACTGTGTTTTCATAACATATTAGTACAGGCTAAGAGGTAATTTGTAGTAATGAATACATAAAGAAGAGAAAGAAGGTAAATACAATTTTTACAGGTTAAATACAAATATATAGTTTAATATTTTTGAAGAAATAAATTTATTTGAGGATTGAAATTAAACTACATGAATTACACTTGAAAAAGAAATGATTAAGCTTCAGAGTCTTTTTACTGATTCTATATTCTTTAAAGTTTCAAGTAACATTTCCTATCTACTCAAACACATGTATCAAAAATCAATACTGAAACATGGCAATGCCTCATTTCTTCTGAAATTTTCGTTTTGCAAAATATATTATTTTTTTCAGTGGCTATATATGATCTTTTAAGTAGCCATGTTTGATGAACCAACCTGGAAATAACCACTTATTCATTCTTGAACTTTCTCCTATCCAACCTAATCTAGAAAACTATATATATCAAGAACACAACGCTTCCTTTTTGCTCAAAATAAACGTCAATTAGACCTTATGTACATGTACAAAAATGATTGTGTCATAAAGTCAGTCTTTGGTTTTTCATAGACCACGTAAAAAGGCAAATTCTGATATTAATTGTTCCAAGCCATATGTGTTCTTTCAGAATAGCTAAACTTGTCATTTTTTGAACTTGTCATTTTCAAGGCAACTTGATGCATTAAAAATATGATTTTGGTGAAATTATAGTTTTTATTTGGTGTTTACAGCTCAGACGAGGACTTTTTAAGCTTATTATTATTGTTGTTATTAATGAAACAGGTGTCACTTCAAGAAGCTTTTGAAAATGGCATATAAACTTTGTTTAGTTTATGATGAAATGATAGTTATAACAACTCATACAACCTTCTACTGACAAGAAAATTGTGCACAAAAATTCCCAAACTACAATGTCAGCTTCCTAAAAATGTTTTCTATTTAAACCTGAAATATTGAGAGAAATGTTGCTTATAACATATGCAGAATAAAAGCATTCTTAATTTTTAAAATGACAAGACTTTTTAGTTAAACCATGTCACATTTATGACAAGAGAAAAACTACTTATTTTGGCAGCTTGTGACTTAATGAAGCATTTAAGTATCAATACAAGGCTTCATTAAATGGAAACATATGGCAAACCATATCATTATTTAGTTATTCAAATGTTGAAGAACTGTTAGAGTTTAACAATGTAAATAATACCTAGTAAATGTATCACTTCATTGCTAAGCTTCAGAAAATATTTTAATAGATCATTATATATCTTGCCACTATATTTACAACTATAATAAAAGTTAATGTTAGTGGTCATCATATCTCATTCAAAATTTAACATATGAACAACAGATTTAAAAAGATAAAGTCTTTGCAGAAAGTAGGTTTTTCTGGACTTTCTTTAATTGGAATAAATTAAATACTGTGATCAAATTTATCATTGGTAAAATTATGTCTTATAGATTTAATAGAAAAATCTTTACATTTCTAGACTCTGTTTTAAATGAATTTTCATAAAGAAATAATAATTTTCATAAAGAATTTTCATAAAGAAATAAATGAATTTCTTTTACAAAAAGAAAAATTAAAATAACTTTTAATACAATATCAGAGAAGATATGTTTGATATCTTCAAACTAAGATCACCTAGTCTATCTCTATTTACTTGTCAACTGGCAATTATAAATCATATATTGTGGTTCTTCAAAGAGAAAAACAGGTAGCCCAAATCAGAGCAATAAATAACTGGGTTGTTTGAGAACATTTGAATAGCTCTGATAAATGTGCTCTATTCCAGTTTTTTTCACTGTCTTGGGCACCACAATTTCCAAGGTTTACTTTTTAAAAATTTCCTTAGATGTTTTGTTTTGCTCACTGTAAACTCTTTAGATAGATTCTGAAATATCTATAAGTGACAGCTTTTTACATACATGGTATCAAAATGTCAACAAAAGTTCTTCATTATTCCACAAACACTTATTAAATCTTAACGAAGGAATGCTATATGATACAGTCATTAATATAGCTGAGTTGCTTTTAGACAATTTATATAAAAAATGAAAGCAAACTTGGATGGAGTCCAGAGGCAAATGATTATGCTCTACACAGTGTCATTGGAAAGAGAACAATTTTATTTCATATTGGATATTTAAGCGCCTTAAAAAATAACTGTAAGTAATTCAAGGGAAGAATTAAACAATGGATGACAGGAGAGGAAAAATAAAAATTAAACAGTATAATGAAATGAAAAATCATATTTCCAGCTAAGAATTGAACTGAGAATAAAAGCATTGATGTTTAAAACGAGATACAGGATAGCTGCTCTTTCCAGTGAAAGATGCATCGTAGCATTGGAGTATCACACTGGGGCAAGAGGTGATTGAGAATGGCATGAAATACAGCCAACAACAGTCCATGACCACTAACACTGAGTGGTTTCAGAGCCTGTACACCCATTTTCATTTTGCAGTACAAATATCTTAAAATATATATAGAATGAAATAGTTGTAATGGAGAAACAAATATCAAATTCAACAGTTGCTTGGGAATAATCATCCTTTTTTAGATTTTTGGCTAAATCAATATGTAGAAAATTTAAATGTATACAATTGCCTTCCTGAAGGGTGATTGATAGACATAAAGGGATGTTTGAGGGGCTGAACTGTTTGCCTGACTAGCAACATAGCACAGTGACTAAGGGTATGGGTTTGGAATATAGATTGGAAAGCTCAAGCCTTGATCACTCAGTAGATGTGCTGCTTCAGACATTTTCCTTAATATTTCAACGGCTTAGTTTTTCCATCTAAGTATGGAGATGATAATAATGGTCTCCACCTCACAGGTTTGTTAAATATATGTAAGAATAATTAACATATTCAAAGCATTTAGTGGAAAACTACTCAAAATTTCTCTGGAGACATTTGCCTTCAAATGGGGTCTTATATGATTTAGAAACCATGAAGCTTAAAAAAAAAAAAAGAAAAGAAAGAAAACAAGGCTAGTAGTGCCTTGGCCAATTTAGCAGAAGAAAATAAAAATGCAAAACTCCAGATGGACATTCTCACAACTCAGCCTGGAAGGAAGTCTCACACATAAAGGAAGAAACAAACAGAAAATAATCCATCCTGAATAAGAAACAATGTCAAGCATACACACACCAAATGGGACTAGAGACCAATAACTTCATATGCTGGAGCAATCTGATGAAGATTTTAAAATAAGAATTTTTGCAATTATGAAAGATTTTAAAAAGAAAAACCTTAATAAAAGAACAAGATGATGAAAAAAGAACAAGATCATCTGAAAAAGAAAAAAAATCACTTTGAGAAATGAGAAATACAGCAATCAAAATGTAAATTGTAAAGGATGTGTCATGGAAAATATTGGACACAGTTGAAGGGCTAATTAGCAAATTGGAAAATGTCTCTGAAGAAATTAATCAAACACAACATAGATATATGATTTATAGAAATTATCAAAGAAGTTAAGTGACATAAGTGATAGAAGGAAAACATATGTAGATATATGAAGTTTTAGAATAGAATACAGAGTTAGGGAGAAATAATGAAAAGACAGTGTCTTAAGAATTTTGCAGATGTGATAGATGGCAAGTATTCTCAGACTCAGGAAGAACAAAAAGTGTCCAGTAGATAGATTAACACGTATTTAGACTTCCTAAGTTAAAAAATAGAAGTAAGATCTTAATATCAAAGAGAAAGAACAAATGTAAAGGACTGATTTTAAAAGCAATCAGATTTAGAAGGCAGACTGCTTACAAAAGAAAAATCATCAAACAATAGACCTCCAAATTTTAAAAATAGGGTAAAAGATCTATGCAAAACAGCCAAATGCTTACTTGTTAAGAAAGCAGCAATGAGGACAACTTAAACATATGCCCCTAATAGATCCTTGCTGTATGAACTTGTAAACAATAATTCAAGAGGGATAGTGAATCCAGAAATACAGCTAGGAATGCGGAAATCAAGAGTAAAGAATTTACAGTGTGGGTAAGTCTAAAAGAGCATGGACTTTATGAAACAATAATACTAATTTCCAACTTTGACGGGCATGAAACAAGGTAGAACTAATATTAGGGCAACAAAACTTACAGAAAATGAGAGAAGTGATTGCAGATAAAATGTTCTAACTTTATATTGTTCTTGGGATAAGGCTACAGATAGTAATGAGTTTCAGACTTTTTGAGTCAAGAACTTTGTAAAACTTAACATTATCCACTAAAAAAAGCAAAATGTAGAGCTTCCAAACTTCACAGAGAGTTTATGAAATATAATTAATTTGGTATAGGGTAAGCCAAAAGAAACAATAATGCAAAAATACAGTACATAAGCGAAATATCTTTCTAACTTAAAGGAAGCAGTGTTTCCTCAGCACAGAGATAACAGTGATCATATGATCATAAAAGGAAAAAAGCCCTTAATTGGAAATAACGTCATGAGAGATGAAACTAATTAAGATGAGGTCATACTGAAAGAGGATAGACAGGCCCCTAATCCTCTATGACCTGTGTCCTTAAGACGACAATTATGAGAAGTGACAAACAAACTGAGAGAATGGCATGTGAAGACAGAAGCAGAGATTGTTGTGATACCTCTATAAGCCAAAGAATGCCAAGTAATGCTAGCAGTCACCAGAAGGTAGGAGAGAGGCATGGAGCAGATTCTCCCTCAGATAGATCCCTCAGAAAAAAAGGAACATTGCCAACACCTTGATTTGCAGCTTTTTGCCTCCAGACTGTGAGATAATATATTTTGTTGTTTTAACCACACAGTTTGTAGTGCTTTGTAATGGCAGGCTTAGAAAATTCATTCAACTTCTTCAAATAAAAAACTTCCACTCACTAAAATTCATGATTTAAGAAAATTAATAGGGAACTCACGAACTGGGAAAAATATTGGCAGAACATGCACCTGAAAAAGGATTTGTATACAGGATATATAAAAAATACCCACCGCCCAATAATAAAAAGACAAACCACCCAATTAAAATATAACCAAAAGATTTGAACAGACATATGAAAAAATATCCACATTATGAGTCATTGAGAAAATGCTTATTAAGACTAGGATGAGATAACATTATACGACCACTGGAACAGAAAGAAAAATAAAAGGAAGAGTGAGAGAAAAAAATTACAATATCAAATGTTGAAGGGACAAAGAGCAACCAGAACTCTATTTTTTCCCTGATAGGAATATAAAATAATATAAACATTTTGTAAAAATTTGATAGTTTTACAAATGCTTCCCCTTTAATCTGACTTTTCCACTCTTGGATATAATTCTAATTGAATTGAAAGCATATACCCACAAATAGAGTTGCACAAGAATGTTTATCAAAGTTTTATTCATGACGGCCCCAAACTGAAAATGGCCCAAATGTCCATCAAATGGAGAAAGAATAGAACTGAAGTGTATTCATACATCATAATACCACTCAGCAACCAAAACTGAACATAATCCTGATAGGTAAAACAACATGAATACATCTAAAATATATTATGCTGAATAAAGAAAATATTTCATAAGAGTACATACTGGTCAGGCGCGGTGGCTCACGCCTGTAATCCCAGCACTTTGGAAGGCCAAGGCAGGTGGATCAGCTGAGGTCAGGAGTTCGAGACCAGCCTGACCAACATAGTGAAATCCTGTTTCTACTAAAAGTACAAAAATTAGCTAGATGCGGTGGTGGGTGCCTGTAATCCCAGCTACTTGGGAGGCTGAGGCAGGAGAATGGCGTGAACCTGGGAGGCTAAGGCTGCAGTGAGCCGAGATCACACCACTGCACTCCAGCCTGGGCGACAAGAGCAAAACTCCGTCTCAAAAACAAAACAAAACAAAAAAAAGTACATGCTATGACTCCATTTATAGGAAGTTCTAGAAAATGCTAAAACAATCCATTATGGAAAAAAATCAGACGAGTATTTGTCTTTGAGAGGATTAATTGAACAAGAAAAGGGAAATTTCTAAGGTGATAATATTGTATATAATGATAGGGTTTGGGTTCACAGGTGTAAGCATCAGTTAAAATTCACAGAATGGTAATTTTTTTTTTGCATTTCCATGTGTACAATTTTTTTTAAAGTAGTTACTAAACTCCAGTTAATGCCATGCATGCTGAGGTTTTAAGGATGCAAGTTATTTTGAAATGCATTAAAAAAGAGGCATAGATAAATGGAAAGAGGTATGAATACATGCTAAATACACGATATGGTAAATGCAGCAAAATTTACCTGTAGAATCCAGTTGGTGAGTATATTCACTGAACTGTTCTTTCGACTTTTCTGTATGTTTGAAATATCCATAATGAAGCATTGTGGGGGACATGGATAATAAGTGTAATAGGAACAAACTTGTAAGAAACTCAGGAAATGAATATAGTATAAGATAAACTGGAAAAGAGAAATTTGTAAAATATAAAACTACAATAGTAAAAACAGAGGTGGCATTACAAATCAGTGGCAAAAGAATAGATCAGCCAATAAATGGTGCCAGAACAATTGGCTAGCCATACGGAAAAATGCTATATCCTATCTGACTCAAAAATAAAATCTAAATGGATTAAAAATCTAGATGCATTATTTTTAGAAAAAAAATTAATTCTTATTTTCATTCCTGATATTGTCAAGGGTTTTCTAAAATAGCTACAGAATATAAACACACACACACACAAAACCCAATCTTGCATTAAAATTAGAATAACTTTTTTATGACAAAGACCATTATAATAAAAACGAAAAGACCTGTTACAAACTGAAAATTATGTTTTTAGCCCATGTAACTTGCAATCTGCTAATAGTCCACATAAAATAAAATTCCTACAAATTAAAAAGAACAACCCAATTGAAAAAGGGACATCAGGAAATTCACAGAAGCAGAATAGAAAATGACAAATAATCACGTAAAAATTTGTTAAGCCTCACTAGTATTTGTGAAATGATCAATTAGATGACAATAGGAAACCATTCACAACAGTCTATCACTCGAACTATTGAGAAGATGTGGGGAAAACAGAACCTCTATACATACTGATGGAAAGGCAAAATCAGCATAGTTAAAAACATGCATACCCTAGACCTCACAACCACCAATACCTATGTGTCTCTTTCCTTCCTTCCCTCGCTCCCTCCCTCCTTCCTTCCTTCCTTCCTTCCTTCCTTCCTTCCTTCCTTCCTTCCTTCCTTCCTTCCTTCCTTCCTTCCTTCCTCTTTCTCCTCCCTCCCTCCTTTCCTCTGTCTCTCTTCTTTCTTTCTTTCTCTTTCTTTCTTTCTTTCTTTCTTTCTTTCTTTCTTTCTTTCTTTCTTTCTCTCTTTCTTTCTCTCTTTCTCTCTTTCTTTCTCTCTTTCTTTCTCTCTTTCTTTCTTTCTCTTTCCTTCCTGCCTTCCTCTTTCTCTCTTTCTTCTTTTCTTCTTTCTTTCTTCTCTTTTTTTTTTTTTTTTGACAGAGTCTCATTCTGTCACCCAAGCAGTAGCCTCAATCTCCCAGCTTCAATAGATCCTCCCACCTCAGCCTCCAGAGTAGCTCGGACTACAGGCATGTGGTCTTTCTTGAAAAACTCTGGCATATGTGTACCTAAAGACAAATCCATGGTGTTCATTGCAACACTATTTTTAAAATGATAGAATAGAAACAAATCTATTGTCTCAGATTTATGCATGCAGGGAAATAGTGGAATCTAGAATTTAAGATGAGTGAACTTTATCTACATGTAGCAACATAGATACACCTCAAAATGCAACATAAAAAATAATAAAATTACAAAATATAAAATTTAGAATCATACCACTTATGAATAATATTAAACACAAAAATAGTATAATATATAGTTTATGGATAAATACATACACAGAAAATATTTTTAAAATGTTTTGGAATCATATCAGTTTTATGAAAGTGTTTGTCTCTTGGAAGAGAGGGAAGGTAATGGATTGGAGGAAGTGAGTCTATAACTTTATTTGTGTCCCTTTATTTCCTTTTTAAAAAAAACTGTAAGAGGCCAGATGCAATAAATCATGCCTGTTTTCCCAGCACTTTGGGAGGCTGAGGCAGGAGAACGGCCTGAGCCAAGTGGTTTGAGACTAGCCTGGGTAACATAGTAAGACCTAGTCTCCACAAAAAAAATTAAAAATTAAAGTTAGTTGGGCATGGTGGAGCCTGCCTGTAGTCCCAGCTACTTGGGAGACTGAGGCAGGAGTAAACATGGCAAAATGTTAACATTCATATCTGGCATATGACTTTTAGTAGTTTTCTCATTGTTTGAAATATTAGAGAAGGAAATTAAAAAAATTTTTAAAGGAAAGACATTTCATTCGTAATTTATCTGGCTTTTATATAAGGGAAATAATATAGAGTTTGGAATAGCAAAAACATAGGTTTGATTTTAATTATTTATATTCCTAAAATGAGCGATTTATTTATTTTTTGATAAATTCTACAATATCTTCATCAGAATTATTTTTCTTTTGCACATCATTGCTAGAAGATGCTGGAAAATGAAAAGTATAAAGCAGCAGTAATCAAATTTCAAGCAGTAGCAAAAGTTGACAGCTTGGAAAAATTTAGCAAAAGGCAAAACTCCTACTGAAAAAGCAAGACTCTTTCATTCCCTTACAGTACACCTAGAGACAGAGAAAACTAGTATGTTTGTTCTATACATTTCTCAGCCAATGTTGGTTTTCATTTTTGCCTTTGTATCAAAAAATGTCAAATTAGATGGCCCACAAATAATACTCAAGGCTTCTGATTTGAGCTATCATTAAAAATGATAAACTTTAAGTTCTCTCACCATCCAATTAGGTTGTAATTAGTTTGTAAATACTAGTTTTTAAAATAAATTTTAAAAATTGCCAGCCAATGTTGTTTCAGTTTTGGAATTCTTTGTATGTAGATTCCATGATGTAACCACATAATTAAAATCTTCTTGGAAAACTAAAGGCATTCTCATATTCTCATGGCCTTTTTGAGTGTCAGATGCTGTGCTTTAATTATATATATTTTCTTACAATCATGCATAATATTTTGTAACTGAGGATATTAAGTAATTGCCCAGGGTACATATCTAGTATGCAGAACATTATCCTTTCAAATCCAGCAAGTGGCACAACATGTAACTGTAGTCATTGAATGTTCGGTGTGTTTGCTGAATGAAAAGAGGAGCGAAGGATTGATGGTAGATGGGTAGAGGGATGGTTGAGTACCTATCTTTAAATCATGGACCTTTTTACTGGACTGCATTATTTTTCTCATATATAATTTCTCATTAATGAGTATGGTATGCTGGTGACGTGTTAACTTTCTAAAAGCCTAATTAAATTATGAGGAGTGCATTTTTAATCAGATTTTAAACTGCATGAGAATCTTAGTGGGTGAACAGGCACCTCTATATACCTCAAACTGAAAAGGCTCCTATCAACTTATTGCTCAATTAATTTCATCTAAAATAAAACATAAGATGCCCTCTTATTTCCAACTAAGGCATTTAACTGTTAGCATGCACTTCTTATTTTGTTCCATAGATATTTTACCTTTGATAGTGTATTCCAAAAATCACATACAGTCATGGTTGCTTAATAAAATTTTGTTGATTTATTGAAAATTAAATAAAGGTATACCTGGAGATGTATTATCTCCAACTCTATTAGTCCATTCTTACATTGCCATAAAGAATTACCTGAGACTGGATAATGTATAAAGAAGAGGTTTAATTTACCCACAATTCCACAGACTATACAGGAAGCATGGCTGGGGAGGCCTCAGGAAACTTACAATCATGGCGGAAGGCAAAGGGGAAACAGGTACCTCTTAAATGTCCAGAGAAGGAGGAAGAGAGTGAAGAGGGACATGCTACACACTGTTAAACAACCAGATCTCACGAGAACTCATTCAGGATAGGGAGAACAGTAAGGAGGAAATCTGCCTTCATGATCCAATTACCTCCCACCAGGGCCCTCCTCCAACATTGGGGATTATAATTCAACATGAGATTTGGGTGGGGACAAAGACCCAAACCATATCACCAACATATGCCATTCTACACAATGTATTTATTCATTTATTGATTGAACAAATACATTTTAAATATCAAGACATTCTAAAGATGTATTATCTAGAATATGGTAGCAATCCAAAAGTTACCATTTTTGTACCCACACAACTTAAAAGTTAGTGAGAGAAACAGACAAACGAAAAAGCAACTAATGATTACAAATGATGCCTAGTTCTATGAAGAAAATAAGCATGTGTAATAATAGGCAAGACACTACGCCAGTGCTTCCTCAGACAGGTGGTCAGGGAAGGCTTCTCTGAGGAGCTGCCATTGAGACTGAGATGGAAGAATAGTAGACACAGCCACCTGGGTAGCAATCAAACACTGGGTTGTCGTTTGTAGTGTGCATGGCTAAAATCCTGAGAGAGAGTTTCACAGACTTATTGGTGGAGATTTTAAAGGCTGTTCTCAATCCAAAATCTGAAAGACATCTGCCCCAATGCCATATTCATAAAATAAACTGGAGAGATGGGGAGATCTAGCCGGTGTCTTATAAGAACATACACTGGAGAAGAATAAAAATCTTTGTAAGTATAATGCAACATCCTTGTAAATTTAATCATGAATTGAGCAACTGCAATTAGAGAGATTCAAAATATTTGGACAACTAATGTAAGAACCAAATATGATATAGCAAGTTCTCTGCAGGAAGTATGTGAAGCACAAGAGGAGCAGCCAGAGACCCTGAAACTGGAATAATAAGGGGAGGAGGATCTGAAAGAGATCAAGAAGAGCCATGTCAATAGTTTTATCTGGCTAAGTGAGGGGAAACTTAACCTGAATTCTAGAATATTGTTTAGTTTGCATTAATCTGTAGGAAATATATTTTAATTTACCCCTCTGCAATGTTAAGTCATTTTGCTGACTTGTGGAATCCTAAATTGAACCTATCAGGTTTGATACAGTAAAATAGTTGAATATCTCCAACATTATGCCTTTCACAACTGCAGAACAAAATACTCAAAGCTTCCACCTAAGAAGATGTTGGAATTCTCACATGGGTGTCAATGGGAGAAAGCCTGCAGTGTGGTAAGACATCTGTTTAATACAGCAAGACTTTTCGGTGGACATCAATGCAAAGAAGCAGGCCAGGCACAGCCATGCTTTGTTACATGTATGTAGTTCAAGACAATTAGGAAGGTACATATGTATTTTAACTGATAATAGTCTATCAAAATACATTCAATATAGAAACATTTAACACTTCTGATCCCTTTATACTTGGTGAAATCTATTTCGTGATATCCATGCCATACCACTTTTCTGGCACTGTGTCACCCAAATCAGTCTTCTTTGATCCCTCTTAAATTGCTGCCTGTCCATCCCATCTTGGTGTCCCCTTCTAGAATATCAACCCTTCTTGTTCGCCAGATTATTCTGGGTGATTAAGATCAACGTGGTTTCAACTATTCCACATGCAGGTATCTAAATGGCTCTCCCGAGCCACAGTGTGTGTGCACATACACAAGCACACACACTCTTTAATATCAATAAGTCTGAATAGGAAATTATTCAGCCTCCATGGTATTTCCACTCTCCTGTTTCTTGAAATGAATTATTCATTCAGAATTACTTTAATTCTCTAAAATTCTATGTGCTCTGGCTTCTGGGCCTTTGAACATATTTTTCTCACTACTTAACCCAGAGCTTCCACTGTCTTCTGTTGTAAGACCCTTACTCATTCGTGAGGACTTAGCTTAGATGTCACCTCCCTGTGAAACCTCTTCTACCCCTTGACCAGTCACCACTCAAGCAGATGTTGTGTATGACTTCCATTGACAAGCATGCCAGCTCTCATTATGCATTGTTCACAATGTATTGTCCTTGTTTCAAGCACTTCCTTTCCCCTTCGAGAGTGAGTTTCATCAACCCAGTGATGCTGTCTGGATTGTTTATAGTTGTTCCATCAGTGCCCAGCCAATTTGTTATGTTGAAGGTGCTCAATATATATTTTCTGAACAAATGAATGGATGAATAAAAATAAAGAAATATAAAAGAAACAAAATCACAATGAAACCCTCAAGAAAAACTGGTTAAAACTCTTTACCTCTAGGGAAGACTGAGATAGAAAGAGCAGATTACTTGCTTATCATTAAATAGCCATCAGTACTGTTTTTTAAAACTATCTTTATGTGGTATTTTATTTTTTATATCATAAAGATATCAGGTGGAAATCGCAGTTGCATATATGCACACTACTGTGGTACTCAGATTAGAGGGACTCAATGAAAAGATTCCCCTACAAAACGACACTTTATAAAGGTGCGTTCCTAGGCATGCTGCCACACATTATGCTTCCTCAAACACTCACAAGGGCCATACGAATAAAGAGTTTAAATGACCTTAGAGCAGCAGGTTTGCAATCATGAGTGAAATCATAGAATAGCAATTTAACAACCCTCTAAGAGCAGAGCTCAAAGCAAACAATGAATTAGGGCTTGTATAACGCTATTATTCAATTGTTTTGCTAGGACTAAAATGTGACAAAGATGGGAAGCTGGAGAAACAAGAACAGAAAAAAATAAGTTTCATAATGAGTTGAACACTGCAGTTTAAGATAGTATAGAAAAAAAAACAATAACCCTATAAATTTATTTTCTCTTTTTACTTAAGAACAGGTCATGTCAGATAAACAAAGGCTTAAATCAATGCCCATATGACTGACTCACAGGAGGACTGAACATAAATTACAGTCTCTCATCTCCAGCTTTTAGTGACACCTCCATATGGTTTATCCTTTAGTGAGACCATGGAGTTCTGTTAATGAGCTTGAAAGAGTTGGCTGGTTAGCTGGCAAGAGTTACCTGCCATTAGCTATTTAGAGTTTTGTAAATCAAATGGCGGTTTCTGAGAGACCCCTCCCTCTTCACCCCAAAACGTGAGTCATTCTCTCATTAGTGGCCTGCTTTCTGCAATTTGTAATTACAGATTGTGTCTCTGTTAATCGCCTGACAAATGATACTTCTCTGCCAACAGGTTTACTGAACTTAAGTTTATTTTGAAATCGTGTCAAATGAATCTGGTGTAAAAGTTTGATTTTGATTGCCTACTTTGGTCTTCCAGATATATAACCTAAATTTTAACTTTTATTTTCTTCTCCAAAAGGAATCCAATGTAACTTGAATTTCACAAATAATTTTACTCCGGGAACATAGTCTTTGACGTATGCATAGATACACATTATATTACACTAGTATATGTCCGTGTTTTCCAGCTAAGAGGACATCTGAAAAGATTCCGTCCATAAACTGCTTTAATGTGCTTTCAGTTTCATAATTTACATCTTTCTCAAACCTGTGCCCTTCCCCCTACATCTGAGACTTGGGGGTATGGGGAATAGCGGAGTAAAGAATATAGTGTGCTACAAAATATGTCTTTTAGTAAGCCTGGCAGCACCCTCAATTTTTCCAGGCAGGCCTTCATTTCAAACAAAAGACCGGAAATTATGGCTGTCTGAAAATCTAAGAACAAGAGCAATAGAACGTATGCTCCAGTTTTATAAATACGAAAAGCACTATATAGTACACAAGCAACTGCACTCACAAAGCTCTAGCCTCTTCCTCATGCTGGGGTCTATGTAACATCGTATGATTCCAACACCTAATTTGCCTCAGTGCCTCACCCGTATATGGTAGTTACTTGGATGCTAAAACAGTGCGTCTAAATTAAGCACATGCTCTAACTTTGCAAAGAAAGTATCATGGTTCTAGTATGTATCCTAGCAAATAAATAGACACACACTTAAAATCTTTAGTCTTAGTCTAGGTTGTCAGCTTTGAAATCTTTTTCTCCCTCGGCTTTTGGTTCCATTTGTGTTGTTTATCTCAGAGCATTCTAATACTTAGGACCCGGATCCTTCCAATGACAAAATCCCATCAGGCATTATTATTCTGGAGAAGAAAATAAATGTCTATGCTTTTTGTTCCCTTTCACTACAGCGCATTCTTCCTGAAATTCACATTGAACAGAAAAACCGCAAATATTAAAATAACAGAAGGTCCAGCCACTTGCACCAAAGAATGTACAATGACATCCTTTTTTACACAAATAATGACATGCTGTTTGGAGCTATCTTCACTTAATGTGGACCCAAATGAAACAAAAACTTGTAAGGTATAGGGGAGAAAGTTGGTAACATTTAAAGACTAAAACTTCAGTTTCTTAAAATAATCTGATATCTGACAGTTATTGAATCATAATATAGGAAGAATTTCCCTAGTTTTAGTGTGCAGTGTTAGAAAATAGATAGCTGATTGCTCCACAAAGTACAAGGTGGGAGGAAATAAAAAAAGAATGAGTGACTCTTCTGAAAAGCAGAATTAATCTAGAGTACATGTTAAAAAACACATGCTCTAATAAATTAACATTGTTTTATTTTTTTCCCTTGGTCATACAGATTTTCCATACTCACATGGGAAATGACCAGTATTGACAGGTATGACAAACACACAGGTCTAGAATTCCTAAGTATTTTCATAAGTTGAATATAATAACCTGTATCATCTGATCAAAACATTTCCCAAAGTTGGACCATTTATTAGAATACTTCTTAGTCATCAGGCCCCATCAAATCCTATTATTTGAAAACCAGATTGAACAAATGTTTTGAAATAGGTGTGATATAGTTCACCTCTAAGATTTCTAATTATTTTTTCTAATTATCTTCCTTTTGATGGTCAGTGTAGGCTTTTGGATTTTTATTAGACTAAATTAATCACACCACTCTAAAGACTGTTGCTGGATTGGTGGGTAAAAAATTTACCCCATTCTTTCTCTTCATTTGCTTATATTTAGGCCTCCAAAAAAACTGTATTTACCACTAATAAAGGAACATATCAGGGAGAAAGGATGATTTACAGAACAAATAATAAAATACACTTTTTCTTTTTGGTCTGAAGTTACATAAATAGGTGATAACATTTGATCTGGATTTCCAGCTGGAATAATTAAGGAAAAAGTAGACAACAGTCTCTGATATCTTTTTTGACTCGGATCTCTGTTTAGTTATTATCTTCTCAAAGAGAAATTTCCTAACCATATTTTCTAAAAGAGAGTCCCCCTTTCCCTTCCCCCCTTTCTAAAAGAAAGTCCCCCTTTCATAATCTGCTTTATTTAATTTCTAGCTGTTAACCCCAGGTGACATTATCATTTGTTTATCATTTACCTCTTCATCTAGAACTTAAGCTCCATGAGGGCAATATGATGAACCAAAAGGGGAATGATACCTCGTTTTGGTTCATCACTGAGTCATTAGGACCTAGAATAACACCTGACACACTGTAGAGGTTCAATATCTATTTGTTGAATGATTGGATGTCTACTGTCCATTTAGATATGTAAAATCAGTGCACATGATTTTGTATAGTCATACATACTTTTATGAAGTGTTTGTCCTGAAACCTGCTATTCCTATCTGTGTAAATACCTAGGGCTGCTATTTGGATAGGTGCACACTTGGATGGTTGAATAAAAGAACAATTTAATGCACCATTGTCTTCTATGAACCGCATAAGATAAAAAAATTCAGGTTTTGTTATCAAGAACAACCTCCTGAGAAACTGATTTGCTTCTGTTTCATCGTTTAACTGATGAATTGATAAAGTTTATCTCTTAAATTGGATTATGAAAAATAAAATGTGTGTAGGGCATTACAAAATGCCTTTCCAATTAGCCTAATTAAGAGTTTGTTTGTGATCTCAACTGTTTATTTCGTATCACTTTCTCCTATTTTTGTCTCCTTGCTAAGTTAGGCATTTAAGTAGTCAGAGTCATGGTCAAGAATACTGGCTCTGGAATCAACAACCTCTGGCTGAGGCCAACCCCAAGTTTGCTCTTTGCTAGCTGGCTGACCATGGGCAAGTTAGCCCAAATCTCCGCACCTCTATTTCCTTGCTTTCAAAATAGGGATAGCATTAATACCTACATCACAAACTTGCTCATCCACAGTGCTGTTATGAGCACCAAATGAGTTAAAACATGCGAAGCGCTTGGAACAGTGCCTGGCACATGTTAAAGGCTTGGTAATGTTAGCTATTATTTTATCAAACAATTCTTCTCTGGAACAAAGTAAGACAAAATAAATGTTTTATATGCTAAACATCTCCTATGAGCCAGGCACTTTGTGAAGTGCTGAGGTGAAGATTAATAAACACATAAAGATATTTTGCATCTGGTACAGGACACAGAGGGAGACATTAATATAAACTGAGATGTCACAGAAAGGGTGACTTCGGTACTGAAGAATGAAGAGAAGATTTGGGAAAGGTAACAGCAACACGCACACAGATTGGGAGGGGTGTGAATCACTTCTGAACGGTCGGAATCTGCTGGGAGAATAGGGAGGAAGGGTGGTGGAAAGAGATCTGAGATGTGGCTAAAATGGTAGGCCTGCACCAGATCTCAAACCAATTGCTGAGTTTCAGTTCCTGCATATTCAGATATCCTTCCCCTCTTTCTGGATTGAGAAGAATCTTCCAGCATTTATTTCCTTTAGTCAAATCCAGTGACCAACCCCTTTAGAAAGGTAGCTCCTGTGACTCAGTCTGACTTGTTCCCAGTGTATTTGAGAAGTCTTTCCCTTAAAAATAGACTCCTGTGTAGCTACTGCTCCTGATAAATGCAAGAGGTGCCATTTCAACAAGAGGTTAGAGCCCTGACACTTGGCTTCTGAAGTGTTGCTTTTATTTCACCCTCCTGTTTCTAACGCTGCTCTCCAACCGACTGCCTCCAGAAACAAATCCAGGTGTTTCTTAAACTCTTTGAATCATCTTCTGTAGTAATTTATTCCATATGTTTATTGCTCTGTGTGTGAAATAATTTCATCAAGTTTCTTTTTTTTTTTTTTTTTTTATTTGTCGCTGCATTCAAATCAGCCAGCAGTAGAATCCGATCTATGAGTAACACTTTTAAAAACACCGACTCTTGTGCTCAGGGAAGCCAAGGGATGTTGTAGCACATGAGCAGAACAAGGAGAAAAGAACAACAAGCAATTGGGATTGATGACATTCGTTTAAGAGGAAAAAAAGGATTTCAGGAATACCTAGCAGGGGTTGGAGGAGAAGCTTTGCTCAAGTTCTTACTATATTTTGCATTTCCCCAGGGTGTCACTTTTATGAAACAAAGTGACGGGATGATTTCTATCACTTGAGAAGCTGTGTTAAAAAAATCTGATGCACTGGCAACAGCAAAAATTGTTATGGTAGGAATCAAATTGGTGCTTCCTTGCTGGAAATGAACGAAGCACTAGTGCCTGTCAGTTTATTTCTGAGCTCTGCTTTTCAAACTTTAATTTGAGAGGGTGGGAGGAGGTTTAATGGAAATCTGAATCGCTGTTAGAAGAGGACTATATTTTAAACTTTGATTTCATCGTTGTCTCTATGTTCAGAAGAAAATTATTCTTTATACTTAGAAGTGAAAGCACTGTCAGTTCTAAATCTATTAATGAGGGGGTGAAAGAGAGGGGAAAGAAAGGGAGTGCAGTATGTACAAAATGAATAGCTTCTGTAATTAGTAAATAAGACTGTTATTTCCAAATCAATGCACTTGCCTATATTATACTACAGCGTGAAGGATCTTAAATGATTTACCTTTTAAAATTATCAAAATTTTGTTTTTTAATCAGCTTCTGCTAATAACATCTTCTCACCATAGAGCTGAAGTTTACTAACAAACATTTCACTCTTACCCTTTTGTTCAGGAAACTCTTGCAAAAATAATTGTCATTGTCATTTTTATTTACTGCTCTTCTCTCCAGGGAAAGAAGATATGTCACGGAGATGATGGGAACCAATGGATTCACTGTGCTCACGGAAAACTAAACGAATGCTTGGATGCTAGTTTACTGTTTGAAAACTTCTAAAACATATATGCTAAGAGTTGATGGTTGAAAATTATAACCTTTATGACAACAATTATGATGGATTTGTTGAGCATTATTTAGACACCAGGTACTGTGTTTAGCACTGAACATAAATGACCTCATTAGGCTCTTTCAATAGCTCTAGGATGTCATTCTAATTATTACCTCCATTTTACAGGTCGGAAAATTAAGTCACAGTTAAAATAGCTAATAAATGGAAAAACTGGAATTGAAACCCAAGTCCATCTGCTTCTAGAGCTGACACTTGTAGTTATTTTAAGTTGTGCTCAAAGGTATATTCCAATAATATTACTTTAGAGATACTTTTTATTACACAAATAATTGAATTTGGCTCATAACTTTCTTAAAATGTTTCTTTGAGGCTGAAATTTTCTAAACTTGGTGTCCATCCAACTGTGTGGTGGCAGGAGGCAAAGAAAATACAGCAAGTTCTGGTAGAGGCAGGAACAGATTTTAGGATTCTGTTTAGATTTTGAGACAGGCTGGAGCCTGAACCGGAATCCAAAGCCTGTTGAAACAGAGTTGCCTCTTCACAACAGCATGGAGTCAGAATTTCCATGGAAACTTAACTCAAGCACAAAACTTGACCTGAAACTAAATAAATAAATAGAAACAATTTCTGCTTATTGTTTGGTCAAAATTGATGTTTAGATCATAGACTCAATTACATCAATTTTCTCCATCCTGTGAGCAGTGGGCTAAATCTCTGATGCTACAGCATGAATGAGCATTTACTCTCTCTTATGTACCCACAATGGGCCCTCACTGTTATTTTTTTTTCCTCATAGATTATGGGAAGGGAAAAGGTGATAGAGTTGTTTCCCTCTTTTTTTTGTCTTTTTTCTTTCTTTCCTCCTTCATTTGTCGTACCTTGTTCTGACCCGTGTGTTAGTCTCGAAGCTGTTGCTGCACTTGTGCCCACAGCCTGGCCTAAGTGAAGCTGGAGCACTTAGTCTTCCTCATGGGATAAAATAGACAAACAAAATCTCAAGCCCTCATACATGGCTTCCCTTTATTTCCCTAGGTTTTCCCTGTATTTCTTTTCATATCAAAACAAAGGGTGGCTCTCAAGAGTTACTTTGAATTCACCTGGATCGTGATCTAACCGCAGTAGTGTCTACCATTTTGTGAATGACTCTCTTGCATGTTACTGTTCCTCCTTGTGCATGATTCTGCTATTGCACTTACCAGTCTGTACTGTGGTCTTTTGTTTCCAGGTCAGCCTCATCCACCCAACCTTGGTATTTTTGTGACATGACTCTACCAGTGTTGTACCTCAAATATGTAAGAGAAAGTAGTTGTTCATTAAATGTTTGTTGTGCCAGGGAAAACAATCAATCAAAATGTTCTCTTTTTAAACATTCTAACATTTTCTTAAGCATATCTCATCAAAAAATAATATAATCCATCTCATCACACTCTCAAATAAGAAATCTATAATTAAATTGTTGTAATTATGCACACATATACACTTGCATCACTGATTAGAGACGAAAAATGCAATCCATGATTTTGAATGTATTTGAACAGTGTTCATTTTTTAGTGAATATTTATTGATCATCTACTATGTATCGGTATCTAAATATAGGGACTGGCAAACAAAGTTAAAGAGCCTCACCCCCAGGGAGCTTATATTTTGGCAAGGAAAATAGAAAGTAAAAATGAAAATAAGAAATAACTAAATTCCATTGTATACAAGGTGGGAAATGCTATAGAAATATAGTAAATAATAATAATTGGGAGACCCGGAAGAGGGAATGATGTTTGTGGGAGGGAGGAAGTGGGTATGTTGAGTATTAAATAGGAGGGTCAAAGTAAGCCTGAATAAGTAAAGATTTGAAGGTAGAGGTGTCAAACAAGCACATATCTAGAAAAAGAACATTCCAAGCCAAGAGAATGATATAGATGGAAGAAGGCCTGGTATGCTCCTGAAACAGTAAGGGCTCAATACTGATGGATGATCCAGATGCGTAAAGGGAGAGTAGTTAGATGGTAGGGCAGAGAGGTAAGGGGAACAAGATCATTTAGAGCCTGGTGGACAATTCAAAGACTTTGGTGGTTTTCAATCTTAGTTAAATTAAGAGCCATTGGAAGGTTTGAATGATATGAGGTAATTTACTTTTTAAAAATATAACTATACTGGGGAAAGAAAACTCTATTCAATAAATGGTGCTGGGGTAATTGAACAGCCATATGCAGAAGAATGAAACTGGATCTCTGTCTCTCACTATATACAAAAATTAATTCAAGATGGATTAAAGACTTAAACAGAAGACCTGAAATTAAAAAAAATAAAATCCTAGAAGAAAACCTAGGAAAGGTTCTTCTGGACTTGGTGTAGGCAAATAATTTATGACTAAGTTCTAAGAAAAAAAATCATGCCAAAAACAAAAATAGATAAATACGACTTAATTAAACTAAAAAGCTTCTGCACAGAAAAAAAAAAAATCAATAAACAACCTACAGAATGGAAGAAAATATTTGCAAACAATGCATCCAACAAAGGGCTAATATCCAGAATCTACAAAGAATCAAACAATTCAACAAGAAAAAAATGAATAACCTCATTAAAATGTGGTTATAAAAATAATCTCATTAAAAAGTGGTTAAAAGGACATGAACTGACATTTTTCAAAAGAAGAAATACACACAGCCAACAAAGATATGAAAAAATGTTCAACATTACCAATCATCAGATAAATGCAAATTAAAAAGACAACAAATTACCATCTCACATCAGTAAGAATGGGTATTATTAAAAAGTCTAAAAACAGCAGACAGCCCGGGCATGGTGGCTCATGCCTGTAATCCCAGCACGTTAGGAGGCCGAGGCGGGCATATCACAAGGTCAAGAGATTGAGACCATCCTGGCCAACATGGTGAAACCCCGTCTCTACTAAAAATACAAAAATTAGCTGGGCATGGTGGTGTGTGCCTGTAGTTTCAGCTACTCAGGAGGCTGAGCTTGAACTCGGGAGGCAGAGGTTGCAGTGAGCCGAGATCGCGCCACTGCACTCCAGCCTGGTGACAGAGCAAGATTCTGTCTCCAAAAAAAAAGAAGAAGTAGATATTGGTGACGATGCAGAGAAAAGGGAACACTTATACACTGTTGTTGGGGCTGTAAATTAGTACAACCTGTATAAAGAAACAGAATGGAGATTTTTCAAAAATCTTAAAATAGAACTACAGAACTACTATTTTACCCAGCAATCCCACTTCTAGGTATATACCCAAAGGAAAAAAAAAATCAATGTATGAAAAAGACACCTCCACTCACGTTTATCACAGCACTATTCACGAGAGCAAAGTCATGGAATCAACCTAAGTGTACATCAACAAATGATTGAATTTTAAAAAGTCACACACACACACACACACACACACACACACCATGGAATACTACTCAGCCATAAAAAAGAATGAAATTGTGTCTTTTGCAATAACATGGATAGAACTTGAGACCATTATCCTTAGAGAAATGACTCAGAGAAAATCAAAAACTCCATATTCTTACTCATAAATGGGAGCTAAACAATAGGTACGATTGGACAAACAGAGTGGAATAATAGACATTAGAGACTCCAAATTGTGGGAGGGTGGGAGGGAGGTAAGGGATGAAATGCCACCTATTGGGTACAATGTATATACTATTTGGATGACAGGTACACTAAAAGCCCAGATTTTACTACTATGCCATATACCCATGTAACAACACATCTGCACTTGTAATCTTAAAATCTATAAAAGTCAAAAATTCAAAAAAATCAACTATCGATACCAAAAGGCCAACTATGAAAGCTTAGGTCTGAGGTTATAAAAGTTAAAAATTAAGAAGAGATCAACTATCAATACCAAGAAAGACTACAAAAGGCCAACCATGAAAGCTTAGGTCTGAGGTTAAAAAGAAATGGTCATCACAGACTATACAGAAAGAAATTGTAGTTCGTGACGTACTCTAAAATTTTACATATGGAATACACTTAAAGGATTATCTACTACAACTCCATGATTTTGTGATTTTAAATAATTAAAAATTTAAAAGATTATGTGTTGAGAACAGACATAGGATATATGCAAGGACAACAACTAGGAAAGAAAAGAATGGTGAGGGTAGTGCCAGCTGAGATGATGAAAACAATAGAATCCTGGATGTACTCAGAAGTTTCATTCTTAGATCAATGGGCCTTGTACAATATAAACATCTTTATAACCTATCATAGCACCAAGGATTATGAGCTTTGATTTAAAGCTTCTGGTTATGTGGCTACATAATTAACATGGAGGATGTTTCTTTAACTACTAGAATTGTATAGAAACATAAAACCACAATCTCAGCCTTAGGGTCTGAGGACATTAAAAAAACATACACACAAGCACAATATATACATAAATATACATATATGTTTATATGTACATTTATATGTACATACATATATATACACATGCATATGCATATAGTCACCTGTATATATATATATATGTGTGTGTGTGTGTATATATGTATATAGAAATACAAATAATTGAGAAAATACTCTACACATAGAAATTGCTTTATTATTCTTCAAGTTTTGTGAGCTCCTCTTTTTTAAGTGGAAGTGAAATGAAAGCACTGGCTTCCTAAGAACTGACAGGGTGATTTTTCATGGCTATCTATATTACCTTACCTGAAAAGAAGCACAAAGCTTATCTCAGAGGGTATAAAAAGATAGGGTAGTTTTGATAGGAAATAGGTAAGCAAAGCTCCAAAGAAAGCCAGCCAGCAGAAGCAGAAAAGGAGACACTTTCAGGCACAGGACTACATCCGGAAGTATTTAGCCTGGCTGAGACCTGGGGTGGGAGGTGTGACTGAAGATGAATTTTACCTACCTGCCAACTTAGTGTGGGGTCATCAATGGAGGCATATTAGCTGCAACAGACTATGCAAGTATGATTTGCTTCAAAAAATTCCTTCGCTAGAGAAACCTGTGTTAACCTCCAGGCATGGAAGCTGTACTCTGTAACCACGCAGAAATTGAGTGTTGACAAATTTGTGGTAGTTTGACTATTAAAATCCCTAGTTGTGGATAATAATGCAGAGCTCCTTGGAGGGCAAAATGAAAAGCTATCAGAATAATATTTGCTTTCATCTGCTCAGATATAATGCCCAGAGCACCCGCTTGTTTGTGTTTTCTTCCTGGGGTGCATTCTGAATCCCACAAATTTCAGTTCCAGCAAGAGCACAGTACAGCAGAGCCGAGGTAGAGAAAAAAGCCCAAAATTCTCTTGTCTGATTTAAAAACTGTACCCCACAGCGAGCTTCTCTGTTTGTTAAAAACTCTAATTGGTGTTTTCTCAACTTGCTGCTTGGCTGGTTTCTTTTTATTGATTTCATTTGGGGTTTGTAAGCCTGCATTTGGAGCCCTTTCCAGAGTTTGTTTGGAAGCTATTTTTTAATTTTAATGAAAATGCATTTTTAAAAATGTATATTACACCACCCTGCCGGTTTTGCTCAAATAAACCTGCTACTGTTTTCAGTGATTTCCAACCATTTCAGTGCCCTTAGTCTCACTCGCTAAAGGGACCCCTGTGCTATTCCTGGCAAAGTAACAAGATTAAGAAGAAAAATGAACGTTCTTCGCTGCTTTTGAAGGCTCTTATACAACAAAGGAAAAAGATTCATTCAGGAGACTGCCTTCGGGAATAATAAATTAGGATCCAGAAAGGATTCCCCCTCCACCACCAACCCACAACCAACTTCAATTCTAAACTGTTTCCCAAACAGAATTCTTTCATTATTCTGAAGAACCCAGATCCAAAGCAATGAGCCAAGAAAGAAATTTAAGTCAGTAATCAATATTAGGTTTACACTTAAAATGTTGTATACCTATGGTTCAATAAATTTGGCAACTGGAAATGTTCAAAATAACATGTCCTGTATTTATATTTTATTGAGCCTGTGCCCCCATTAGCATTAGTGACCATCCAGATCACTTGTAATTTATTGCTATTACAAAATAAAATACTGTGATAAGCATCACTGTCCATAGGTCCCTACACACATATGATTTGGTTTTTGAGAAAAGATTTCTCATTTTTCTATAACAAGAAGTTAGTGAGATTGCTACGTTCAGTATATTCATATGTTTAAGTCATAATGAAAAATTATTGTTTTAAAAAGGGTTTCAGTGTTTTGTTATCTCCCCAACCTGAAGGTTTTTTATCTCTAGAAATCTTGCCAATTTGATGGACAGCTTCATCCCCTGCATACCAGAGAAGTTGAGCAAAGGACTTGGCTTCAATTTGCATATAACATAGTGCATGCCTGGTGCTCATTCACTACTGTATTACTGTAATTGGAAATTTTACTCTAGGCTCAATTTTATTTGTTGAGAATTTTATCATTTAAGACCTAGAATTCAAAGCCATTGTAGTAATCCCCTCATAGTGGACTGATGCTCCCAGGCTTACAACTACAAAAGCAATTAGGAAGAAGTTAAGCATCTTATTAATAAGAAACATTTTGTTTGTTTAAACACACACACACACACAAAACTTGCTCTTGGGACCGTCTAGAATGTTCTAACCCAGTAGTCCCCAAACTTTTTGACACCAAGGACCAGTTTCATGGAAGACAATATTTCCACAGCTGGTGTGGGGGTGGGGGAAGGGATACTTTTGAGATGAAACTGTTCCACCTCTAGATCTAACTAATCTAATCCAGTTAGATTCTCATAAGGAGAGCACAACCTAGATCCCTCTCATGAGCAGTTCAAAATGGGGTTTGTGCTCCTATGAGAATCTAATGCTGCCTCTAATCTGAAAGGAGGCAGAGCTCAGGTGGTAATGCTGCTGCAGCTCACCTCTTGCTGTGGGCCCAGTTTCAAATAGTCCATGGAGCCATACTGGTCCGCTTCCTGGGTGTTGGGGACCCCTGCTCTAATCTCTACTAAAAATCTTAATAGAAGTCTATGATGACAATAGACATAATACATTGAGACTATTAAGAAGGAAGAAGTCTTATATTATTAGCTCAGGATGAATTTGAGACCTGACGAAAATCTTTGACAAGTTCCACATGTGGTTATTCTCAATGTGTTACCACAGAGTTGAAGCCTAGCCCACTAAACCTAGTTATTCCAGCTAATAGTCCCAACAGCTCTGCAACATGAGAGCAGGTCTGGTGACAGGCATTCCTAGTGCTAATCTCAGGACTGTCGAGAATTTTCTCGAAAAAATATTGAGTTTTATTTATTCAAACAAATGAAATGGAAACAAACTCACTTACCCTCCTTAGTAAGAGGTGTAGGAATTAATCAACTTAAATGTTTTTGTAATCGCCTGATAAAAGATGATATATTAATGAAGAACATTATTATATTACTAAGAGCACTGAAAATATTATCCTTGGCAAACTAATGCAGGAACAGAAAACTAAATAAATACCACATGTTCTTACTTACAAGTGGGAACTACAAAATGAGAACACATGAAAAGGAAGAGGTAAACGACAGACACTGGAGCCTATCTGAGGGAGCAAGGAGAGGTTCAGAAAAAAAAAAAAAAAAAAACTTGTCAGATACTATGCTTTGAAACCAGGTGATGAAATAATCTGCACACCAAACCCCAGGGTGACAAGTTTACCTACATAATAAACCTGCACATGTGCCCCAGAACCTAAAATAAAAGTTGAAATATTTTTTAAAAAGAAGAAAATCCCACATGTATTTTCAATATACATCTTCTAAAATAGTAAAGTATATCTAAAATATCTCATTTAATTGATAATTTTGAAACCTATTAAAATAATAAGTTAAAGATAGTTACTGATATCATCTTAGTTTGAAATAAATTGATGAAAAAAATTAAAGTGTACACTAAAAATAATAAACACAGGAAAAAATCAGTCAGAAATACCTTGTTGGCTTCTAAAAGATAACCTCTAACAGTGAAACTTTAATAGATAATATTACTATTATCTGTGGAACCTTTTATTCTTTTATTTATTTATTTAAACAAGTGTTAACAAACAACTTGCATGTGCCAGGCCTCCAGAAACCTGTAAGAGTTTAGTTGTGGCAAACAAATGCACAGAAATAATTATGATAAAATAGTTTTTATTATATTTGTGCAATAAAAGCAGTGTAGAAATGATACTGTGTCGTCAGAAAGGAGAATTTCTCAGGCAATGTGATACTCAACCTGGTTACTGATTGATAGGAAGAGACATCTTGGTAGGAAACCAGGGAGATATCTCCTTCAGGGGATAGAGTGTGTAAAATCATATTTTTAGAGAATCATGTTATCTAGGTCAGTCTGGAGCACTTGTTCTCCACTGGAGATATTTGGCAATGTCAAATGATATTTTGGCTTTTCACAACTGGGGGAAACAATGTGTATTATTCCGTTTTTACGCTGCTGATAAAGAGATACCCAAGACTGAGCAATTTACAAAATAAAGAGGTTTAATTTGGCTTACAATTCCACTTGTGGGGAAGCCTCACATTCATGGTGGAAGCCAAGAAAGAGCAAGCCACATCTTACATGGATGGCGGCAGGCAAAAAAATGAGAGAGCTTGTGCAGGGGACCGCCTCTTTTTAAACCATCAGATCTCGTGAGACTTACACACTATCATGAGAACAGCACGGGAAAGACTTGCCACCAAGATTCAATTACCTCCCACCAGGCCCCTCCCACAACACGTAGGAATTCAAGATGGGCGGGGACACAGCCAAACCATATCAGGGCCTAGTCTTGTGTACCGAATAGAGGCCATGGCTGTTACTAAACATCCTACAGTACACGAAGCCGTCACATAAGAAAAAGAATTATGTGGGACAAAATGTAAGTAGGAAGTAAGTAGGTAACTCTGGTGTAGAGTATAGGATGCAGTTGTGTCTGAGATACCTGAGAAACTCTCAGGTGGAGAGGTCCTGAGGGAATTTTATTGTGTATTTAGGGCTGATGATACAGGGTAGACCTAGAGCCATATAGTTTTTTTTGTTTGGGTTTTGGAGTACTTTTTATTTTTAATTTTTGTGGGTACATAGTAGTTTTATTTATTTGGGTTACATGAAACATTTTGATAAAGGAATGCAATGCATAATAATAATCACATTAGGGTAAAAGGGGTATTGATCATCCCAAGCATTTATCCTTTGTGTTACAACAATTATACTCTTTCAGTTGTTTTAAAATGTAAAATTAAATTATTTTTTACTATAGTCACTTTGTTGTGCTAGCAGATACTGGGTTTTATTCATTCTATTTTTTTTGGTTATTAACCATTAACCATCCCCACTTCCCCTCTCCACCACCTGCTCAACACTACCCTTCTCAGTCTCTGGTAGCCATCCTTCTACTCTCTATCTTCATGAGTTTAATTATTTTAATTTTTAGCTCCCACAAATAAGTGAGAACATGCAAAGTTTGACTTTCTGTGCCTGGCTTATTTCACATAACATAATGAAAGTTCCATCCATGTTTTTGCAAATGATAGAATCTCATTCTTCTTTTCAACTGCATAACACTCCATTGTATATATGTATCACATTTGCTTTATCCATTCATCTGTTTATGGACACAGGTTGCTTCCAAATCTTAGCTATTGTAAATAGTGATGCAATAAACATGGGAGTGCAGATATCCCTTCAATATGCTGATTTCCTTTCCTTTGGTTATATACCTAGAAGTTGGATTGCTGGATCCTATAGTAACTCTACTTTTAGTTTTTTGAGGAGTGTCCAAACTGTCCTCCATAATGGTTGTATTAATTTACATTACGACAAACAGTGTATGAGGGATCCTTTTCGTCACATCTTTGCCAGCATCTGTTATTTTTTGTCTTTTTAATAATGATCATTTTAACTGGGATGAAATGATATCTCATTAATATATTTCAATGATATTGATATCTCATTGCAGCTTTGATTTGCCTTTCCCAGATTAGTAATGTTGAGCATTTTTTCAAATACCTGTTGGCCATTCGTATGTCTTTTTTGAGAAATTTCTTTTCACATCCTTTGCCCACTTTTTAACAGTATTTTTTTTTTAATTGTTGAGTTGTTTGAGTTTCTTATATATTCTGAATGTTAGTCTTTCGTTGGAAGAATAGTTTGACAAATATTGTCTTCCATTCAACAGGTTGTCTCTTCATCCTGTTCATTGTTTTCTTTGCTCTGCAGAAGCATTTTAGTTTACTATACTCCCATTTTTTCTTTGTTTTTTTGTCTGTGCTTTTGAGGTCTCAGCCACAAAATCTTTTCCTGGATGCATGTCCTGAAGTGCTTTCCTTATGTTTTCTTCTAGTAGTATTATAGTTTTTGGTCTCTCATTTAAGTCTTTAATTCATATTGAATTGTTTTATACGTATGGTGAGACATACAGGCTCAGTTTATTCTTCTACATATGAATATTCCATTTTTCTAGCAACATTTTTTAGAGAGGATGTCCTTCCTTTAAGGCATGCTCTTGACACATTTGTCAAAAATCAATTCTCTGTAAGTACATGGATTTATTTCTGGGTTCTCTATTCTATTCTATTGGTTTACATGTCTGTTTTTATGCCAGTACTCTGCTGTTTGAGTTGCCATAGCCTTGTGATATATTTTGAAGTCAGGTAGCATGATGCCTTCCACTGTGTTTCTTTTGCTTTGGTTATTCAGACTCTTTTTTTGTTCCATATGAATTTTAGGATTTTTTTTTTCTATTTCTGTGTAAAATGATGTTGGTATTTTGATGGAGATTGCATTGAATTTGTAGACTGTTGTGGGTAGTACAGTCATTTTAACAATATCAGTTCTTTTGCTGAATGAACATGAGATGCCTTTCTATTTGTTTGTATCCTCTTCAATTTCTTTCATCAGTGTAAAGGTCTTCCACCTCCTTGGTTAAATTTGTTTCTAGGCTTTTTTTTTTTTTTTGCATCTAAGCTTGTCTATCTTGATTGCTTTTAACATTGTTTGATCTGGTATCCCCAGCCTCTCTGTCTACTCCAATCCATTCTCCATAGAACAGTCATAATTATTGCCCCAAAATCATCAAAGATAAATCTGTCATATTCAAATTTGAAAATTTCCAGTGGTTCCAAGATGTCTGTAGTATATGATCTAAATTCCATAGTTTTGCATCTGGGGTGTGCGAAATCTGCCTCCATGTGTTTTTCTGGACTCATCTCCTCCCACTCAGGCTACTAACCATTTTTTCCTCCTACTGTCCAGCTCAGACATTCCATGTACACCAAACACTTTCATAACTTCTAGCATATCCATAGAGCCTAATGTCTGATAAGCACTCAAGTATGCTTACTGTATGAATGAGTGAATGATTGGGTGCAAACCACTAGAATCAATAGTAGAAAAACTCAACTGTTCCTTTGAAACTGTTAGATATGTGAAATATTTAATAGCTTTATATCTGTATTAGATTGCTTTCCTACTTTAAAAAGCAACTGTAATTTCAGTTGTGTGTGTATGTGTGTGTGTGCATGTGTGTGTGTTAAACTCCATGGTGTAGCCGGACTGTCTGTTCTTGCATCTCTGACTGTGAACCCAGGAAAGTGGTGTCACTTATCAATCAATAATGAAGAAAAGTGCAGTGTCTCAATGTGCTGACTCCATACCTGGGAGGGAAGCCAGACTGAGAATAGCTGTTAGAAAATTTAAAATATTCATTTAACTTAGGAAAGTCCTTGAAATCAGGGAATAATTGAATAGAATGAGAGAAATAGAATGAGAATTAAGAGATGAAATAGCCTAGGTTTTAAATCATAGCATCTGTCTAGATAGTAAAGATAATAATTATTTGTATTTTCTATTAGAAAGTATATTTAGAATTATTGCTTAAGAATTGTTGTTGTACATAAAACTTCCAATTCAGTAAGAATTTGGGGAAGGGGAGTGGACATTTGAACTTTCATAGTGTTCCCTTCCTGTTCTGAACAAATTAGATACCTTCCCGTGCGGCATATTCTGCCAATCAGCTCAAGTCTACTTCTTAATTTCAGCATAATTAAGACATGGAAATCTTTATGTCTCATTACTTTATTATTTACAGTGAGAATCCAAAATGGATTTACTGTGCCTGATATGAATTGGAGCCTCTATTAGTATTTTTGTCCTGCCTGAAATCAGCCTTATGCTAAATTGGCGTAGGGTGTCAGAACAAACCCCAGATCCTAGTGTCTTCTGTGGGTTCCCAGGCACTCTAGACTTAGTTACATAGCCTGGTATTCTCAGCCCTACCTCTAGGGGGACTTGTAGCAGAGACATGGAACAGCTCTTGTGTTATATTCAGTTTGCTCTTTTTTTAAAGGAACTTGATCGAAGTTCTCTAACTATCTCAAGGTATCAAACAGATATAATAATTAATATTTTAATATACGTAGTTTCTGCTTGGAAATTTTGTATAAAGTTATAGTCCTCTAACAAAGGATGATACAATTTCAATTTTTGTTTTTGTGGTCAGATGAACTTGTGCCTTACTTCAGAGCACTGCAGAAAGTTGTTGAGAACACAGAAATGAGAGCTATTCTTTTTAAATATTTATTTATTTACCATTATTTGTACACTAGGCTATGTAGGTTAATGTTGAACAAAGCAACTCTGCTGCAATCAAGATCTTTCCAACATAATGGCATGCCTCCTTTCATTATCTCTCAAAATATACCTACAAATTATCACTTATTAGGATTTATCCCAACACTCCCTACAGAAAGTCCTATAATACAGTCATAGTTTCCAAAGGTGAGCTTCTGGTCCCTAGAGGCACGGCATGGAGTGTTTCCAACTGGCAATGAGACTAGATATTTTTCTGCTTGTGTTAGGACCCTGAATAGAAAATATTTCCCATGCACTTAATAGATAAATGTATTGATTTATTTCTATGTGCCATATAGTAACCCTCACAACAATGTGAGGTAGGAAGCATTTTATACCCAGTGGAAAAGATGCCAAAACTGAGGCACAGAGGTGTTAAGTAACTTGCTAATTTAGGTAGTAATTAGTGGCATTAATGTGCCATGATTTGAACATAAGACATCTGAATTCAGATTCCCTGTCTATATATATTAATAGATAGAATTGGATAAGTGAGAATGAAATTTGTGTTTGTTTCTGAATTATTGGAAGTTTTTCACTGGCATCTGTTGGTATCAAAAAACATTTCGCCATACTCAAATAGAATGAAAATACTTGCATAAAGCACATACCTTCTTCTGAGAAGTACCAGAATAAAGATATCCTGAAGATGTCTGTAATAGTTGCAGGTACTCTCTGAGTGACCCTCCCTCTTACTGTTATCAGTCACTAAACCACATGTACAAAATACAACTCATAAGACAAGCCTTGACCTTTGATAATCTTCTGAGGGAATTGGAGAACTAAGCCCTAATTACACTGGGGAAGGATAGAAATGGTTAAAGTATGGTGCTACATCAAGATGTATTAGACTGGACCAAACAAGAGGTTTCCCTTGAACAGCTCCTATTGTCTGTCCTTACTATTAAATTTAGAGAAGGTAGCAGCAACGCTTAAGTCAGACAACCTGCCAGGGTCTGCATGGATTCCTATTGCTCATGCTTCTATTTTCTTCTGATGCCCTTTATCGCTTCTTCTATGGCTCTTAATCTTTACAACATAATTCTGGGGGAACTTTCACTTTGATCTGCATTTCCTTCTTATTCTAAATATAAAGCATTCTGATCTCCTTGGAGAAAAGGTGCTATAGGACTGTAATATAGGGATAGACTAAAATTAGAAATATCATCACATTAACATCTTTTTCCCAATAGTTTGGTACTTTTGACAATGTACTATTTTAGTGTATCATGGGGTTTCACAGTGATTGTAAATTAAACCTTTCCTTATGAAGACTGAAAATGTGCCTGACTTGGTAAATTCTCAACTTTCTTAGAACTCCATTTAAGGGAATCAATGTTCACTGTCTTTTTTTTTTTTTTTAACCTTAATATTTTAATGACTTAAGCGAATACTAGAAAAGATTTAAGTGTAAGCAAGCAGATGAGTCCAATGTGCCAGGTGAATCATGACAATCTTTTGGACCACGAATTCCAACTTATGTTTTTGGATAAGAATTTTGTTTCTGACCTAAGGATCTGAAGCAACACAGATGGTTTCATGCCTTTTTCTCACCTCTCAAGACCCTGCAATTTAAGTGCCAGTTGAAGAAGTGAAGCTCAATATTTTCTGTTATTTCTCTTCAGTTTTAAAAGTGGGCATCACGTGGATCATGGAGGAATGTTTTTTCAGCATGCGTATATTTGTTTTTCTGTCTACTTCATGTAATCCGTTTTACTTAACATTAGCAATACATTCTTTGACTTTCAAACTTCCAAATTAGCATTTGGAAACATAAAATTGTTTATTGGCCTGCTTTGCAGGATAAATAAATGTCTGTGCAACCCCATTAGTTTTAAACCCATGATTTAGGATTCTTTTAAATGTGCTAAAATTAACAAGACTTAACTCAGTGGGTACAGAAAATGACAATACGAAATAATAAGTCATGCTGAGAATTGGACATTTGACAAGATTTCAATTTTTAATCCGGCCTCCCACTTTGGGTGTTCCTTCCTTTGTGGCAACAGATCAGAAAATATTTGCTTATCAATAAATGTGGGCAGTTGCTACACCACGGCAGACCTGGGTAAGCCTGAAATTTAGAAGGTAATGCCAAGTCAGAAGAATAGCTGGAGAGAATATGGTTTGATTTTCTAAACCACTGAGTGATTTGGTAATTGTAGTTTATACTGGCAACTGAATTCAAGATGTCACAGTTTAGTACATGGCTAAGGTCAGTTATTACTTCATTATAATTATCTTAGGGCATCATTATACTATATTTGACAGAGTTTCTTTCTTCTAATAGCTAAAGAATTGTAAATGTTTTTCAATATGCCCTATCTGCATGTTTATGGTAAGGTAACTACAAGAAAATGCTAATTTGATTCCTCTTATGTGAAATTTAAAGTAACTCATATTAAAGTGAGGTTGGGCTACCTGTATATGAATTATTTTTAACAAATTTGTGGAATAGATTCATAATGTAATTAATAATTTTAGGAAAAGGATTACCTAATTGGGAGAATAAATTACTTTTAATACCTTTACAATTATTTACAGTCAGCCAATTAATATAATAATTAAAATTCATTCTTATCTATTACTTAATATTGAATCTCTGAATTAGTGGTTATTAATTTTACATAATTAATTGTCTGCATCAGTTTAGGTAAAATTATAGCTGATTCCCAATAGTCTGTAATATGAAAAGGAACAGGTTTTTTTCAGTCCAAGGAGAGCTCACAAATGTAAGATTAATCAGTAGTGTAAAAAATTTTTACCAATCACATCAGCACCATTTCTAGTAACTGACAAAACTTAACTAGTAGTAGAACATTACAGCAAAGTGTTCACGAGTACAAAACTCTGGAGCCACAGGACCTGGGTAAAAATCCCATCTCATACTGCCAGCTTTGTGATGACCTTAGCTGTGGTGGTTGGGCCATCACCCATTGCTGTTAGGAATGCAAAATATCTGGAAATGTCCTTTTTAAATAAATATTTTATTACTAGAGAAAATCATTTTGTTAAAATTTAGCAGTAATTTTATTTTTTACTTCTAAACTTCCAAATTAGTATAAAATTTTCTATTGGCCTGTTTTACATGACAAAAACACTGTCTTTTCAATCAGTCCTGATGGGCTAGAAGTCTACCACTTGTTAGCTTTGTGCATCTAAAGAAGTCTCTTAAAATCCCAAAACTGAGTTTTCTTATGTGTGAAATGGGAAATATAGTAGGTGTAATACATACTATCTATTGTAAATTGTACTTTATGTGTTTTTATTACATATCCTCATACTCTTTTAATAGAGATTATGATGAGACATTATTCAAAAGCCAACAGAAAAATTAAGATATTGAGGATTGGAATTTGAACAATCTGAGGTTAAGTAACCACCTCCAATATGACCAAAATTTGTAAACACGCCAATTGCAAATATAAGTATAAATAATACAAGCATGCTTCAAATAATAAAAATATTTAATTGTTATTTATAATTTTGAACTCTAAATAGCATTCTGATTTAATGTTTATTAATAATACTTTAAAATAGCAAAGTGTTTAAAATATTATTCTAATAACACATTTACTGAAAAATACTTAAGCATATTCTAGACCATCTAAAAAACTAAAGGATATTTAAGACATGAGTGTATTGTGTTTATTTACCAGATTCACAGTCTTTGAAATTGGATATATCACACATTATATGTAATAAATCTCAGCTAAGCCAAATATATCATTTACTTAATCAGAGTAGCTTATGTTCCAACCATTCTGAGAAAAAAAAATGAATTTTAATATTTTGTAAATTCAAAACAGTGAGATTCTATATATAAAATATATATGTATATATGTGTGTATATGTGTGTGTGTGTGTATATATATAGTGTGTGTATGTGTGTATGTAGCTATATCTATCTATATACATATATATGTTTTTAAAATATATTTAATTAAAATGTCCTAAGATGCTTGTGATTGAGCTAGAAGGGAATAGAGCTAAAAAAGAAAGTCCAGCTTTTTATTGTATTGCCAGATATGGTAGAGCGTAATTGATAGGCTTAACTTCCTTGACAGTATTATCTATATGCCCAGGATTTGGATAGCACTTCCCTTTAGTTACATTTTTGTTTGTTTGTTTTGGCATTTCCTTCTTCTGGCTCTGTTACTTTGCCCATAACTCCTTTCTACTGGGAATGAGATATCTCTGGAAGTACTGTCATTTCCACAGCATTTCACAACAATAAAAACATTTGGATTTCTGTGGAATTTCTTGTAGCAGTCCTTGTTTTATGTGTCATATATGAATCATATATACACACACATACAAAAACATACATAACTTTCTTTTAAATTTAACACTGCTTGGTTGCCAAAATAAGTGTGAGTTTTCTGTAGAAACAGTCAAATTTATCCTTCAGGACCTTGAACAGCACTATTTTTACCTTCAGAATTTCCTTTTGGTATAATAGTGAACACTGAAAAAATGTAGTTCCTTTTAAATATACACATTAGGCCATTTCACTCTACCTCTCTTAAATTCACTTCTAAATATTTTCTTTTAACAGGTCATGTACAGCTTAGAGTCATCGGTAGGAGTAAAAATATGGTTTCTAACAGTTTAGGTGACTGAGATTCTTATTCTGTGGACACCAGTGTTCAGGGTGACCATTTACATTGGTGTGATTTGCTAATGTTTCTGCATGAGGGATGCCCCGCACTCATTGAAAGGTGAAAAATGTCTTGCTTTCTGTGATGGTCAGACAACTTGTATCACACTCGCCCACTCAGCTCTCCTCTGCAAATGTCATAATACGTATGTCCTAGCACCAGGGTCTCCCTGAGGAAACTCTCTGGACTCCAGAGGCAGATCATACCCTGCAATTTTGCCAATCTGGGATCATATCAATTTCCAGAAACTCTGAATAAGAGTCAGCTCCCACCATATGTGCCTAAGTATACCCTTGTCACTGCATCCTCCTCAGTGACTGTCAGAACTGTTGTCAAGCATTTCCCTATTATCAGACACTACTATAGAGTAAGCCCTGAATTGAAGAGTAGTTTTGTTCCATATTCAGGAGTATACAAAATGGCTTTTGCCTTTAGTTTTGCTGCCATATTCAGTTTAGGAGAAATATACCACTTTTTAGGAAGGATGTGGTTTTGGAAAGTGCCTTGATTTAATACATCTCTTTTTACCTGCAGTTATGAATTGCACTGAATTAATTTCTTCTCATATTTTCTGGAATAGCAAATCAGAAGAAAGGACACACCTTGAAAGCAGCTTACCTAAATATTTTGAGGTGGTCGTCTCTTTGCAAGTGATTATATATTTTGCTTTCCAAAGTTAATGATAACCAGAAATAGAAACACGATTTTACATTTAGACGTTATTTTGAATCCATTACTATGAGGTCTGTTTCAGATAGGTTAAACTTTTGCATAAATTCGAAATAATTTTTCCAAGAATAGACAAAATCTAAATTGTTTGAAATTGCATGATCATTAACATTTTATGTCTACATTTGTGCCATTCTTGGGTGTTGAAAGTAATAATAATACTGAAAAACATAAAAGAAAAATAACCCTATCAATTTGTTGCAATGCTGTCTTCTCTAAATAACAATAATTATATGAATTTTAATTTTAATTAAAATTATTAATGATTTCTAGGAAATTCTTATTTTGACCATGCCGATCACATATGTTCATGTAATTATCTATACAAACATACCAATTCTGGCCTTAGTGATCTATTTTCTTTTAAATATTTTAAGTAGATTATCTCTGTTGCAAACTCAGAGTTTTCTGTAGAGGAAAGCAGGCACTATTCATCAATATTTGCTGAGACCTAAATAGCCCGGGATTCTGCTAGGATCAAGGCCAAGCCAGTTATGGCCCTTATGGTCATCTTATTTACATTTGGTGTGGGACATACCCACAGGGATATATCCAGGCAATCAAATACTGTGTGATGAAGTGCCAGGGAGGAAGTTCAGGTGGCTCTGGTAGTATCTCAAGAAAAGAGCAAAAGAACTCAACCAGGACTTCAGCGGAATGAAAAGACAGCCTGGAAGAAATATTCAAGTTGAGACTTACCAGGAGCAAAGATAGGGGGATGAACAAGAATCTAGTGGGGGAGGGTGAGAGTAGGGAGGGCAGGGAAAAGAATAGGAATAGATTAGGGATGAAGCTGGTAAATGAAGATATGAAGACTTTGAGAACCACAGTAAAGAGCGTGCATTTCATCTTGAGGACAATGGGTGAGATTGCATTCGAGGTTTTTCTTTAGTCAGTATTAAGAAATATATCACTCAGACTGCAGTAAAGGGATTATTTCAAAGGGGAAAGTACAATGCAGTGAGGCCAGTCAAGGTGGCTACAGTAGTCTAGCTCAGCAATGACAACACCCTGGACAGGGGGAAATCATTGGATAAAAATAGAAACACGTTTAAGATATAATGAAACCCGGTTGGGCATGAAGGGCAGGTGAGAGAACAATCTGATGCCGTACACAGGTTTCTGTTTGGGCACTGGGTGTATGAAAAACAAAAGATGAAGATAAGAGAAAGTATGGAAGAGGAATATTTATTCATTCAACTCTTGTTTATTTAGTGTACCCTGTTTGCCAATTACTGCTGAGCTAGGTACTGGGAATACAGCATTAAAATAAAAACAACAAAGATGTTTTCCCTCCAGGAACTTCACCATGTTAGATGGTATTGAACGCTGAAGAGAAACACAGCAGGAGCGGAGGATGGGGACTGTGAATCCTGGTGGAGAGGGAGTACCACAATTTTGCATAGGGAGGTCAAGAACAGGTTCACTGAGAGAGCGAAAGACAGTAAAGGAAGGGAGGGAGTGAGCTATGTGGACAGGTAGGGGAAGAGCAAGTAAGAGGTGCTGATAAATACTTCCTGATTTAAAGTAGTCAAATATGTGTCCCATTGAAGAGCCAGTTTCCTACAAGTTTATTAGATTTTTAGTTTCCAACAGGATGTCCAAGTTTATTAAGATTTTAGAAATATTATCTCCTAAACACTTTATTGTTTCAAATTAGGTGCATAAATTATCAGGAATTGATTTTTGTGTATGGTATACTGTAGGAATTATGTTTTATCTTCCCAAATATAAATTTCCCATGTCCATTTGTTGAAATATGAGCCTTTACATTGCTGCAATGTGATCTTTCTCTCAAATCAAGCATCTGAATATGTGTGAGTTTGTTTTGGGGTTTTTTATTTTCTTCCTCTGGCCTATTTATTTATAGTTGGGCCTATGCCAGACTCTCTTGGTTAATGTGACTTCAGTAGTTCTTGATATTCAATAGAACAGGTTTTTCCACCTTGCTCTTTTTCAACAATTTCTAGCTATTCTTAGTCTCTGCATGTTCCTACTGTAGAATCACATTGTCAAGGAAAACCAGTGAGTGGAAGAAAATATGATATATGTGTATGTGTATGTGTATGTGTATGTGTATGTGTGTGTGTGTGCAGACACAACATGCAGGGTGCTTTTATCCAAAATACATTTAATCCAGTCTGTAACAAACCTGCACGTAGTGCACATGTACACTAGAACATAAAGTATAATAAAAAAATGCATTTAAATAATTTTTTTAGAAACTCCTACAAAAGTTATAAATGTTTAAACCCATGGAAACACAGTCAAAAGATCTGCAGTCACTATGAAAGAGTAGATTCAGTGACCAATAAATATACTTTTAAAAAGATAGACAACTTCATTAATAATGAAAGAATGCAAGTTAAATTGATAATGAGATTTCACTGCCAATAAAACAGAATGGATAAATTGTAAAGGTCTGATAATACTTAATGCTGACAAGGTTATAAGAAAATGGTAATTTTTATACAAATGGGTGATGGGCATACAAATGGGTGAAATAATTTTGGAAAAAAAATTGACGTTCTCTCTCTAGATTTAAAGGTAATGATTAAGAGCAATTCCACTCCACTTTTATACATCTATTTAACTCAGTCAGGAGTGATTTTGTCCCCAAAATGTATTTGGTAACATCTAGAGACGTATTTGACTTTCAAAATTTGGAGAGGAGGTGCTACCGGCATTTAATTGGTAGATCCCAGTGATGCTGCTAAACATCTTACAACATATAGTAGAGACTCCCCAAAAAAGAGAATTATTAGATCAAAATGGCAGTAGTGTTAAGCCTGAGATATCCTGATGTACATTAAAATACATTTATAGATTATTTATTTAAAACATTATTCATATTAGTCAAAAAATGGAAGAAAATGCAAACATATATCACAATTCAAATTGATAAATGAGATATATGCATAAATTAAAATACTACACAGAAAAAAGCAGAAAATAAAAGTTTCCAATTAACCCTTTTTAAAATGTTGAGATGAGTATAGATTCACATGAAGTTCTAAGTAATAATATGGAAAGATCCTGTGTACTCTTTTTTTTTTTTTTTTTTAAATTTATTTATTATTATTATACTTTAAGTTGTAGGGTACATGTGCATAACGTGCAGGTTTGTTACATATGTATACTTGTGCCATGTTGGTCTGCTGCACCCATCAACTCGTCATTTACATCAGGTATAACTCCCAATGCAATCCCTCCCCCCTCCCCCCTCCCCATGATAGGCCCCGGTGTGTGATGTTCCCCTTCCAGAGTCCAAGTGATCTCATTGTTCAGTTCCCACCTATGAGTGAGAACATGCGGTGTTTGGTTTTCTGTTCTTGTGATAGTTTGCTAAGAATGATGGTTTCCAGCTGCATCCATGTCCCTACAAAGGACGCAAACTCATCCTTTTTTATGGCTGCACCTGTGTACTCTTTATTCAATATCAGGGATTGATCCTGATAGCCTCTTGTGAAAATAAGGAACAATATCCCAAGTAATATATATATAGATATAAAATCCACTGATGTTTTTCATATTTTCCCAATTTTATACACATGTATGGGTGTGTGTTTAATTAGCACTATGCAATTTTAACAAATATGTATGTTTTTGTAAATGCCATCATATTAAATATGCAAAACAGTGCCATTGCCACAAGAATCTGTTGTGCTTCCTTTTTACAATCACATTCACCTCCCTTCTACCATCTTTTATATTCCTAACCTCTGACCATGACTAATCTGCTCTCTATCTTTATAATTTTGCCATTCCAGAATGTTAAATGAATAGAATTATACAATATATTACGTTCTGGGATTGACATTTTTCATTCATCATAATCCTTTTAAAATTCATCAAAGTGGTTGCATTTATCAATAGCTTCTTCATTTTTATTTCTGAGTAATATTCTCTGATCTGGATGTACCATAGTTTGTTTAAACATTCACTCCATTGAAAGACATTTGCATTGTTTCCAGTTTTTAACTACTATGAATAAAGTTGCTATGAACATTTGAGTACTGGTTCTTATGTGAATATAAGTTTCTATTTCTCTGGGAAAAATACTCAGGAGAGCAACTGCTGGATTGCATGTTTAATTTTATAAAAATAAAACCCTGCCCAACTGTTTCCAGAATGTCTGTACCATTTTACATTCCCACGAGCAATGTATGAGTGGTCAAGTTTCTTTGCAACTTTGCCAGCATTTGGTATTGCCATTATAGTTTATTTAACCATTCTGATAGTTGTATAGTGTTGTCTCATTGTGGTTCAATTTGCAATTCCTTAATGGCTAGTAATGTCAAACATCTTTTTATGTGTTTATTTGCCATGCATATGAAAGATTTCCTAAAAAGCTTTGAGGTGAGAAGTTGCCTAGCATTTCCTAGGACAGCCATTGTGGCTGGAGAAAAGACAATGGGAGGTAAAGTTGCAGGAAATGATGTCAGTGAAGTGGTGTGGCACGTGCCAACTCATGTAGTTGAGGTCATTGTAAGTACATTGGCTTTTGTCCTGAGTGAGAACTGATAAGTGGTATAAGTTGAGTTATATTTTAACTGAATCATTCAATGTTCAACATGGACCAAAGGGATATAGATGTAAAGATGGAGACTATTTATGAAGCTGTGCAATTAGTTGAGTAATAGCAATAGCTTAGATGGAAAGGGTAGCAGAAGTGGTGAGATGTTTTATTCTGCATCTGTTTTGAAAGTAGAGTCAAAAGGAATTTTATGATATATTAAAGGTGGATATAGAAAAGACTAAGATAACTCAAACTTTCTGGAGATACTTGTGAGACATCCAAGTGGGTATATCTATGTAGCCAACTGAATGCTTCAACAGCTGTCAGCAGAACTCAATATATTTCACCCAGTTGGCTTGAATCTAAAACATTCTCCTTTTTGCACTTCCATAAGAAAGTACTCTACTAGTTTCCTCTACCTTATTGGATGCTCTTCTAAGACTTCTTTGCTGACTCTCTCTCTACCCTGCTCAGGGCCTATCTTAGACCTTCTTATCTTCTCTCTTCCTAAGTGAATCATTAATAATTAGATATCCTCGATAGGATCTTGGCTCTTAAATACATATCTCCTGTATAGACAAAACCTTGAATTACAAGCCAGTTTATGTGACTGCCTACTTAACCTCTCCATTTCCGTGTATGATAAGTGTTTTAAATTTGGCAGACCTGAAATCAATCCGCTCTTTGCCCAACCCTGCTTTTCTCCTATCTTCCCGCAATGGCAACTCTATCTAGTTGTACAAGAATGAAACCTATCTCTCATCCTATATATCTAAACAAATCTTATTTACTTGAAGTCCGAACATATTTCAAATTGACCCTTTTATCCCCATTTGATTTGGTACCATTCTTATTGGAGATCTTATTTTCTCTTTCTTAAACTTTTTATCATAGCCAAATAATTGATCTCTCTTCCTTCTACTCTTGCCCCACTTAAAACATACTATAAGCAGCAAAGTTATCCTTTAAAAATATATCATGCAATCATAAATAAACATAAAAGACAAAAGAAAGACTCTTGTTTATAGTAGAATGTTGAGTGCTGATTCATAAATATAAAGGGAGTGCTAGGGCTGTAAAGTTATCAACTTGCAAATATCACTCTAAAGATTATTCCAGGCGGGAAACATCAGCTGATGCTAAATTTAGAGGGAGTGGATTTTTTTTTTTTTTTTTTTTTTTTCTGAGACAGAGTATTGCTCTGCTGCCCAGGCTGAAGTGCAGTGGCTGACTCTCAGCTCACTTCAACCTACACCTCCTGGGTTTAAGTGATTCTTGTGCCTCAGCTTCCCAAGTAGCTGGGACTACAGGCATGCACCACCATGTCCAGCTACTTTGTTTTGTATTTTCAGTAGAGACAGTGTTTCACCATGTTGGCCAGGCTGGTCTCGAACTCCTTGCCTGAAGTGATCAACCCACCTTGGCCTCCCAGAAAGCTGGGATTACAGGTGCGAGCCACTGCACCAGGCCAATTTTTTTTATTTCTGAATTTTGATGAGGAGACAGGTACTTGCATTATCTTAAAATGTGTCCCCATTGGGCCAAGTGTGGTGGCTCATGCCTGTAATCCCAGCACTTTGGGAGGCCAAGGCAGGCAGATCACAAGGTCAAGAGATCGAGACCATCCTGTGAATGGCAAAACCCCGTCTCTACTAAAAATACAAAATATTAGCCAGGCGCGGTGGCGGGCACCTGTAGTCCCAGCTACTCGGGAGGCTGAGGCGGGAGAATGGCATGAACCTGGGAGGCAGACCTTGCAGTGAGCCAAGATTGAGCTACTGCACTCCAGCCTAGGCAACTGAGAGAGACTCCATCTCAAAAAAAAAAAAAAAAAAAAAAAAAAATTTGTCCCTACATTGTTTAGTAGCAAGGAAAGACTAGTAACTACAATGTTGGAGAAATCAACCTTGAGTGGAGCAAATGCATATTCTGTATCTCTCCGTGAGAAACCCTGAAAAGAATACAACATCACTTATGCATGTTGGGAATGCATAAACTGAAGTTAGCCATGGAGAATTATCAGACAGCTCAAAAGTGATAATTATTCTACTAAAACGTGAGACTGCATACTTCAAAAATTTCAGTGTCATAAAGGACAAAAGAAGCAGAGTAACTTTTAGAATAAAGGAGTATAAAAGATAAAAACTAAATGCAATGTTCCAACCTATGTTGGAATTTAAAAATGCTTAAAAGACATTATTATGTAAATTAATAAAACTGGAATACCAGCAAAAGAATAGGAAAAATATTATGTATCAATGTTAAATTTACTTGAATGGATAACTTTCCTACGGTTTTGTATACTAAAAGTCTTAATTTTAGGTAATATATAGTATAGCATGTAGAAGTAAAAGAACATTATTGATATGGTTTGGCTGTGTCCCCAGCCAAATCTCATCTTGAATTGTAGTTCCCATAATCCCCACGTGTTGTGGGAGGAACCCAGTGGGAGATAATTGAATCATGGGGGTGGTTACCCCCATGCTGCTTTTCTTGTGGTAGTGAGTCCGTTCTAATGAGATATGATGGCTTTATAAGGGGCTTTTCCCTCTTTGTTTGGTACTTCTCCTTCCTGCCATCTTGTGAAGAAGTATGTGTTTGCTTCCTCTTCTGCCATGATTGTAAGTTTCCTGAGGCCTCCCAGCCAAGCAGAATTGTGAGTCAATTAAAACTCTTTCCTTTATACATTACAGTTCTTTATAGGAGCATAAGAACTGACTAATACAGCAAATTGGTACTGGGTAGTGAGGTCCTGCTGTAAAGATACCCAAAAATGTGAAAGCTACTTTGGAACTGGGTAATATCCAGAGGTTAGAACAGTTTGGAGGGCTCAGAAGAAGACAGGAAGGTGTGGGACAGTTTGGAACTTCCTAGAGACATATTGAATGGATTTGATGACCAAAATGCTGATAGTAATATAGACAATAAAGTCCAGGCTTAGGTGGACTCACATGGAGATGAGGATCTTGTTGGGAACTGGACTAAAGGTGACTCTTGCTATGTTTTAACAAAGAGACTGGTGGCATTTTGCCCCTGCCCTAGAGATCTGTGGAAATTTAAACTTGAGAGACATGATTTAGGGTATCTGGCAAAAGAAATTTCTAAACACCAAAGTGTTCAAGATTTGACTTGGGTGTTGTTAAAAGCATTCAGTTTTATGTATTCACGAAGATATGATTTGCAATTGGAATTTATGTTTAAAGGGAAGTTAAATAAATAAAATAAATAAAAGTTTAGAATATTTGTAGTGTGACAAGGTGATAGAAAAGAAAAACACATTTTCTGAGGAGAAATTTAAACCAGCTGCAGAAATTTGCGTAAGTAACGAGGAACCAAGTGTTAATCACCAAGACATTGGGGAAAATATCTCCACGGCAAGTCATAGCCCTTCACTGCAGCCCTTCCCATCAAAGGCCCAGAGGCTTAGGAGGAAAAATGGCTTTGAGGGCTGGACCCTGGGCCTTGCTGCTTTGTGCAGTCTAGGGAGTTCGTGCCCTGCATCCCAGGTTTGGCTAAAAGAGGCCAAGGTATAGCTTGGGATGTGGCTTCAGAGGGTCCGGGCACCAAGCTTTAGCAGCTTCCATGTGGTGTTGACCCTGTGGATGCACAGAAGTCAAGAATTGAGGTTTGAGAACCTCTGTCTAGATTTCAGAGGATGTATGGAAATACCTGGATGTCCAGGCGGACATTTGCTGCATGGGAAGAGCCCTCATGGAGAGCCTCTGCTAAGGCAGTGCAGAAGGAAAATGTGGGGTTGAAGTCTTCACACAGAGTCCCCACTGGGATACTGCCTAGTGAAGCTGTGAAAAGAGGACCACCATCCTCCATCCCCCAGAATTGTAGATCCACCAAAGCTTGCACTAGGCACCTGGAAAAGCCACAGAAACTCAATGTCAGTCCGTGAAGGCATCTGGGATGGGGGCTGTACCCTGTAAAGCCACAGGGGTGGAGCCGTCCAGGGCTGTGAGAGTCTACCTTTTGTGTCAGCGTAACCTAGATGTGAGACATGGAGTCAAAGGAGATCATGTCAGAGCTTTAAGATTTGACTGCCTCACTGAATTCTGGACATGCATGGGGCCTGTAGCCCCTTTGTTTTGGCCAATTTATCTCATTTTGAATGAGTGTATTTACCCAATGTCTGTTCCCTGCTGTATCCAGGAAGTAACTAACTTGAATTTACAGGCTTCTAAGTAGAAGGCATTTGTCTTGTCTCAGATGAGACTTTGGATTTGGACTTTGGGGTTAATGCTGGAATGAGTTAAGACTTTGGGGTACTGTTGAGAACGCATGATTGGTTTTGAAATGTGAGGACATGAGATTTCAGAGAGGGCAGGGCAGAATGATATGGTTTGGCTCTGACTCCACCCAAATCTCATCTTTAATTGTTGTTCCCATAAATCCCCAAATATTGTGGGCAGGACCTAGTGGGAGGTAATTGAATCATGGGGGCAGTTACCCCTGTGCTGCTGTTCTCGTGGTTAATTCTCATGAGATCTGATGGTTTTATAAAGGGCTTTTCCCTCTTTGCTTGGTCCTTCTCCATGAAGAAGGATGTGTTTGCTTCTCCTTCTGGCATGATTGTACGTTTCCTGAGGCCTCCCAAGTCATGAAGAACTGTGAATTAATTAAATCTCTATTTTTTATGAGTTAATCAGTCTCAGGTAGTTCTTTATATGAGAATGGATTAATACAATCATGTATGCAAGTTACCCTCAGTGGTACAAAAAAAAAAAAGTTATATAAATAAAGACAGCAAATGACAAAGAAGATGGGGCAAATTATTAGCAATATTTGATTCTAAATAAAGGGATATGGATATTTTCTAAAATATTATTGCAACTCTTCTGTACATTTGAAATATTTTCCAAATAAATAATTAAATATATACACATATATCTGTGTATATTTAAATATACATCCATATGTACACATACATTATAATCTTTCCATAAAATGGATAGATTTTAATAAAAGTGAACAGATGCATAAAATTTTACCCCCAAATCCACTATTATGTATATTTCCAACAAATGAATGCATATGTTCAACAAAAGACGTGTACTAGATTGTTTATAATAGCAGTATTTATAATTTTCCCAAACTGGGAACTACTCAAGGGCCCATTTTCATTTGAATGGATAAATAAATTGCAGAATACTCACATAATGGACTGCTTTGCAGCATGGGAATGAAGAAAATACCACTAGACAAAATGACACAGGATAATTTCAGAGACAGAATGTAGAAAGAAAGAAGCCAGACATAAAATAGCACATACTGTATGATATCATTCATATAAAGTACAAAACAGATGAAATTAATCCATGTTAGAAATCAGGATTGTGCTTACTCTAAGCAGGGGACAGGTAGTGACTAGAAGATAACATGAGGGGACATCTGGGATAGGAGTAGTGTTTCATTATTAGGCCCAGATACTAGTTACATGGATGTACTTACAAAACGTACAAACACTCAGTGGCATCTGTAGTTTTCTCTACCTGAATTTTACTTAAATAAAAAGTTTTTATTTTAATGTACCTATGCATTTTGGGGGACAGAGGGTATATGGGGACATATCTGTACCTTTCTCTCAATGTTGTTATGAATATAAAATACTTAAACCTCTTAAAAAGAATAAAATACTTAAGAACAATAATAATAAAGTATTATTCTCTTGCCAGAAATGATTCAGTGGCTTTGCATTGTCTTTGAAGTAAAACCTAAATTCCAGATTATGGCCCACAAACCCTTCCGTGATTCCTACCCACTTCTTCAGCCTCATATCCTACTACTCCTACTCTAATTACCATATTCAGGCTTGGATCTCTGTTTACTTCCTCAAACCCATCAACTTCTTTCTTGCCTCAAAGCATTTGAGTTTGCTGTTTCATCATGGGATCTTCTTGAACAGGCATTTTAACCTGGTTTTAACTCTTCTCAGCTTCAAGCACAGTCTATCCAAACTATCTCCCTAATTATTTGACCAGAGCAGCTTCTTAGTCCCTTTGTTTATTTATTTGCCTACTTATTTGTTGGCTATATTCCCCACCAACATGGAAGCTTTTGTCCCTTGTTCATCATGGTGTTCTCAGCATGTAGCAACTTGCTTGCACAGAACAGGCACTCACTGGAGATTTTTCTTTTGAATGAAAGAATAAATGAATGAATAGATGTGCATGGAGCTCAGAAAAACCAACTGGGATAGGATTACAGATGTTGGAGTCATTAACAAACAACTAAGAGCTGAAGTTTTGAAAGTATAGTAACATGTGTAAAATGAGACTTAAAGGGGCCTTGCACTGATTCCTGAGGACCAGAAAGATGTAAGGGGCAGGCAGAGGAAGAAATCATAAAATATATGGAGATCAAGAGTATACAAAGGGAACTCAGAAGCTAGAGCCTGCCCAAAACAAAACAAAACAAAACAAAATAAGACAAACAAAAACAGGAGAAAGCAGAGTCCAGGCTTAGATTGCAGCTCCTCGCTTACCTGTGCAGTCTAATTTTGAGCTGCCTCTTTGTAGTCCCAAAAGACAGGAGCTCCCTGTTGTGGGTCTACTAACCCGTACGTTTCCGTGGGCAAGTCTTGTGTGTACTCCTCACCATGGCTCAGCTCCAAACACGCTTCTACACTAATGACAAGAAAGATGCCTTAGATGATGTTCCCTTCTCAATCCCTACCACCTCTGAAATTGCTGACCTTAGTAACATCATCAATAAACTACTAAAGGACAAAAATGAGTTCCACAAACGTGGAGTTTGATTTCCTTATTAAGGACCAGTTTCTGCAAATGCCCTTGTTCAAACACATGGAACTGGAGAACATCTCATCAGAAGAAGCTGTGGAAATAGAAACGAGCAGTATACTGCACCCCAGCCAGAGCAATGCATGTTCCATGATGACTGGATCAGTTCAATTAAAGGAGCAGAGGAATGGATCTTGACTGGTTCTTATGACAAGACTTCTTGGATCTGGTCCTTGGAAGGAAAGTCAATAATGACAATTGTGGGACATACGGATGTTGTAAAAGATGTGGCCTGGGTGAAAAAAGATAGCTTGTCCTGCTTATTATTGAGTGCGTCTATGGATCAGACTATTCTCTTATGGGAGTGGAATGTAGAGAGAAACAAAGTGAAAGCCCTACACTGCTGTAGAGGTCATGCTGGAAGTGTAGATTCTATAGCTGTTGATGGCACAGGAACTAAATTTTGTAGTGGCTCCTGGGATAAGATGCTAAAGATCTTGTCTACAGTCCCCACAGATGAAGAAGATGAGATGGAGGAGTCCACAAATCAACCAAGAAAGAAACAGAAAACAGAAGAGTTGGAACCAACAAGGACTCCCATAGTGACCCTCTCTGGCCATATGGAAGAAGACCATCAGTTCTGTGGTCAGATACTGAAGAAATCTGCAGTGCATCTTGGGACCATACAATTAGAGTGTGGGATGTTGAGTTTGGCAGTCTTAAGTCAACTTTGACAGGAAATAAAGTGTTTAATTGTATTTCCTATACTCCACTTTGTAAATGTTTAGCATCTGGAAGCACAGATAGGCATATCAGACTGTGGGATCCCCAAACTAAAGATGGTTCTTTGGTGTCGCTGTCCCTAACCTCACATACCGGTTATGTGACAACAGTAAAATGGTCTCCTACTTATGAACAGCGCTGATCTCAGGATCTTTAGATAACATTGTTAAGCTGTGAGATACAAGAAGTTGTAAGGCTCCTCTCTATGATCTGGCTACTCATGAAGACAAAGTTCTGAGTGTAGACTGGACAGACACAGGGCTACTTCTGAGTGGAGGAACAGACAATAAATTGTATTCCTACAGATATTCCCCTACCACTTCCCATGTGGGGGCATGAAAATGAACAATAATTTGACTATAGAGATTATTTCTGTAAATGAAATTGGTAGAGAATCATGAAATTACATAGATGCAGATGCAGAAAGCAGCCTTTTGAAGTTAATATAATGTTTTCACCCTTCATAACAGCTAACATATCACTTTTTCTTATTTTGCATTTGTAATAAGATAGGTTGTATTTATAAAATATAAACTGTGGCATGCATTCTCTATACAAACTTGAAATTAAACTGAGTTTTACATTTCTCTTTAAAAAAAAAAAAAGACAAAAACAAGAAGTACAGTATTATGGTAGCCAAGAGGAATGAAAAACGCTGTCAGCTACAACTGAATTTCAGTGTAAGGGTGTGGTTAGCGGCCTTGCTGGAAGCAGGTTGCTTAGACAGGAGCAGACATATCATGAAAGGTTGAGGAATGAGTAAAAGATGAGAAATTGAGGACAGTAAATGGAGTAATCTCTTTCAAAAACTGCAGAAAGACAAACTACACATATTCTCACTCATTTGTGGGAGCTAAGATTTAAAACAATTATACTCATGAAGACAAAATGTAGAATGATCATTACCAGAGTCAGGGAAGGGTGGTGGGGGTTGGAGGGAAAATGGGGATGGTTAATGGGTACAAAAATATAGTTAGATAGAATGAATAAGATCAAGTATTTGATAGCACAACAGGGCAACAATAATTTATCATGTTTTAAAATAATTATAATTGAAATATTTATAAAACAAGGAAATGATAAATGCTTGGGGTGATGGATACTCCATTTACCCTGTGATTATTACACGTTGTATGCCTGCATCAAAATATCTCATATACCGCATTTATAGATACACCTACTATGCACTCATAAAAATTAAAAATTGAAAAAATTAAAAAATAAGAAAACCAACTGGGTCTGGTGACTCATGCCTGTAATCCCAGCACTTTGGGAGGCCAAGTGGGGCAGATCACTTGAGCTCAGGAGTTCGAGACCAGCTTGGCCAACATGGTGAAACTCCGTCTCTACTAAAAATACAAAAATTAGCTGGCGTGGTGGCACATGTCTGTAATCCCAGCTACTTGGGAGGCTGAGGCAGGAGAATTGCTTGAACCCAAGAGGTGGCGGTTGCAGTGAGCTGAGATCGGACTGCCATTACACTCCAGCCTGGGCGACAGAGCAAGACTTGGCCTCAGAAAAATAAATAAATAAATAAATAATAAGGAAACCAAAAAATATTTTTCTGTTGTGAATAGAAACACAATTGAGTTAGTGACTAGAGAACTTGAATATGAGAGAATTTGCATTTCTTTTGCTTTAAGACAGAAGATACTTCACAAGTTTAAATGCTGATTAGAGAGCATCAACGTTCCTATGTACAAAGAAAGGGAACCAGAGCAAAGATGGAGGAACTAACCCTAGAAGAAAGAGGGGTAGGAAAAGTTGGAGTCAGAAATGTGCATAAAATGTAGAAGGTACAAAATAAGACAAAATGAGTATGGATGTCTTTATACCATATGCTGAGTTGCCATTGGTATGGGAAATGACAAAACGTGGAGTTGAAGAGGGAACAGGAGGCAGTCATGGAAATACATCAAAATAAAACCACTGAAGTACTGTAGGGCATGTAGGCTTGGCACCAAGAGCATTATAACACAAATATTGCAGTACACTACAAGAGACGTCCATGGCTGTGAGATGAATGATAGCCATAAGCCCCACTCAAGTGTCTTGCAGGGATGACACTACATGTCACTTAACAGTATGATGAAACTCAGTGGGGGATTTCCAGAAGACAACTTCATCTCAGCACAGCTGCAACTTTTATAAACCTTAAAACAAAGCTCACCCTAACAAGAATAGGCTTAAATTCCCTTTATGAAAGACACACCTGGAAACTGACTTAGATTGCATACAGGTATAAGAAAAGGAAAAGAATTCCCCAAATTCTGAAAATGGTCTCCAAATGGAGACCCTCCTGGTCAGTTGGTCATCTGACTATCTGATTATATCTAGTCCATGCCACCAGCCTGCTCTTGTGTCTTGTAAAAGCACTGCCAAAATAAACCACTGGAGTGGCAAATGGTGTCTAAGACCCATGTTTCCCATGAATCAGACCAAAGAGAAATTGCTTCAGGGGAGGCTGCTTAACCGAGACTACCTGAGACCCCCAATCACGATAAACATCTAGAGTCGACCTGAACTATTTATTAAGGAAATAAATATTTTGGTTTGACACTAACTCCCTTCTTCTTTAATTGTCCTTCCCCACCCCCATTTGTTGTGTACTCAAGCCCTAGATAGAAAGTTACAGAACCGTTACGTATCTGTTGAAAATTTAGTATGTTCTGTTTAAATATGCTTCAGGATCCTTTAGGACAATACATTATTACTAATGAACTTTATGAAAAGTATTTAAAACCATGAGAAAATGTTCATCGTTTAAAAATGTAGAAAATTCCAGCATATATAGTGCCATTTCAATTTAAAAAAATATTTCTAATATAAATAGTATTTTTGTGTTGTGGCAGTGCTGATAACTTTGTTTGTACATATTTTCAGTGTTTTCTAAATGTCTACAAGAATTATTAAATTTGTAAAATAAGACAAAAATATTAGCACATATTCATAATTATTGCCTTAGGAAAAGCATCTTGACGTAGACTTATGTGGATCAAAGTGCATTTGTTTATTTGCTACACATTACCAAATTTCCTTACAAAAATATTGTACACATTTAAGATAATTCTAGCAAAGATAAACATTTATTATGAAGAAAGCACATGTGATTCTTAAAAAGAACTTCAAAGATCATGGCAAAAAGACAGAGCTAAATCAATCAGTTAAAAAAAAAGGCGTAAAGATTTTCGTCTGACACTCCTTAGTTGCAGGGAGCTCCGAAGAGCAACTCTCAGCCAGTGAGGGACAGAAGGTGATACATAAATAAGCTAGCTTTCTTGCTCATTCATGGGACAACTCTGAAATTAGGTTCAACACAGTCCCTCAGAGGGTCCCCATGCAGAACTGAGCCCATTGGTGATCTACTCAATTAACATGCCCTTTGCTGGCTTGCCTCTTTTCCCCAGGCTCACCTTCCTATTCCATGACTATGCTTCCTAGGCTTATCACCTTGCACTTACATCCTGCCTCAGGGTCTGCTTTTTGGCAAATCCACTCTAAGATGTCATGAAAATCACATTATAAAACATAAGTTGCATTTTTGTGTCATCATTTTTATTTTCTGTTTCTGATCAGGGAAGTTGAAACACACATCTAATTATTTCTAACATTTAATTGAGCCACTACTATATCCCGAGCACCAAGCTAACCATGTTACATAAACTGACGTGTTTAAATCTCCCAAGAAATGCTAAATGCAATGCAGAATTTAGAAAGAGATAAATCCCTCCACTGTTTATTCAACTAATCATGAGTACGAACTGTGTGGAAGGCACACCACTCCATGAAGACAGACCTTGTCCTTATGGAGCTATAGGACAGTGGGGACAGCTATAGAACATGTGTGCACGTGTGTGTGTGTGTGTGTGTGTGTGTATGTACATATGTTACATTTATGGTGGAATACTATTCAGTAATAAAAAAGAATGAAACCATGTCATTTGCAGTAGTGTGGATGGAACTGTAGGTCATTATGTTGAGTGAAATAAACCAGGCACAGAAAGACAAATCTTTCATCTTCTCACTCACATGTGGGAGCAAAAAACGTTGATCTCATGGAGGTAGGGAATAGAATGACAGTTACTAAAGGCTGAGAAGGATGATGGGGGAGGAGGGAGGAATAAACAGAGATTGATTAATGAGTACCAAGCAGTTAGAAGGTGTAAGTTCTAATGTTTTATAGCATAATAGGGCGACTACAATTAGCAGCAATGTAGTATATATTTCAAAATACAAGCAGAGAGGATTTGAAATGTTTGGAACACATAGAAATGATAAATGCTTTAGATGATGCCTATCTTAAATACTTTGACTTGATCCATACACATTCTATGCATGTAAACAAATCACATGTGCCTCCTCAATAAGTACAAATATTGTGCATCAATAAGAAATTTAAAACTAGAAAAAGATTTCAACAGTTAAAAAGAAGAGGAAAAGCATTCTAAGCAGAGGCAATAATGTAAAACTACCTGAGACAGGAAAAGCTTAACATTTCTGAAAAGCTAGAAGACTGTTATAGGTGGACGGTGGAAGCTAGAAGATTGTTATAGGTGGACAGTGGCAAGCAAAGAGGACAGCAGCTTGCCCAGAAGCTGGGGAATTGGGAAGTTGCCAGATCATGTGAAGACTTGGGCTATGAAGAATGCTGAATTTCACATCAATCAGAGTTCAAAGCCATTGAAGGATTTTAAGCAGCACGATTGTTTTTGCCGCTGTTTTAAAGTGTATTTCAGTTGTGGACTAAGCTGTTTGTCTAGTCTCAGAAAAAGAAATGCTTTAAGTCTTCTAACAGAGGCTGTAAACTGCCTCATGGGGAATCAAATATGGAGTACAGACATTTATTTGTTTCTCAGTGCGTGGCCCAGTTTTAAATGTTTGTTTGTAACTAACATCTGGATTTCCAGGATTTCTAGAATGACCTTCCAGGAGCTCTGTGAAAGGAGACTATCAGGTAATGCTGGTTGTCGTTTCCCATAACAACAATCTGTGGTCCTGTTTAGATGGTACGTCCATTCTCCAGATTTTTAAGCTCCATATTTATATTGGAGCTACTGTATCACTGAATATAACAGAGTTACAGACTTTTGTTATCGTCTAGTCTTTGTAGATAAGTTTGCAATGCCTGCATTGTAACCTTTGGTAGAGCAGACTTCTGTGTCTTTGAGTAAGCTAGCTTCTAAACTAGATTATAGTTTTTTGTTTTTTGTTTTTTTTTTTTGAGATGGAGTCTCGCTCTGTTGCCCAGGGTGGAGTGAAGTGGTGCCATCTTGGCTCACTGCAAGCTCCACCTCCCGGGTTTATGCCATTCTCCTGCCTCAGCCTCCTGAGTAGCTGGGACTACAGGCACCCGCCACCACACCCGGCTAATTTTTTTGTATTTTTAGTAGAGATGGAGTTTCACCATGTTAGCCAGGATGGTCTCGATCTCCTGACCTCGTCATCTGCCCGCCTCAGCCTCCCAAAGTGCTGGGATTACAGGCGTGAGCCACCACGCCCAGGGATTATAGATTTTTTTAATAGATGATGTTTAACAGGCCAGCTGGGGAAAATAATGAACACTGAAGAGCACAAGTTTTAGATTCAGACGGCCCTCAATTCTGTAAGAAGCCCCCACCTACAGGACCAATGTTATTTCCCATCATTTGTCTTCTAAACGCAGCACTCTTGTCACCCCTAAGTATTTGACACCTCTCTATATGCCAACATTTTCATGCCTTCCAAGCCTGTACCTTCGCTGTACAATTAGGGATGCTCAGCCAGATGAGGTAACAGAGGGTGAGTAAACGCTGAGAAGCTTGCTGATGGTATACTCACACAATTGACCCAAAGCAGAAGTCAGTAGGAATGAGAGCTGCAACAAGTGAGAAACTGGAAGAATTGACTGGTAAATGATTAGACAGGATGAGAGAGAAGATGGGCAAGACAAGAAGCTAGGACCACAGACATTACCAGAAATATTCTCAGGTCTGGTAGTATAAACAGAAATAGCAGACTGTCTGAATAATCCAGAGATGTGGTCTGGTAACATTGATATACTTTGTCCTTATTAACTACAAGTTGATAAGGAGCAGCACTATGGACTGAATATCTATGTTCCCCCAAATTCATATGTTGAAATCCTAGCACCCAAGGTGATGTTACTAGGAGGTAGGACTGTTGAGAGGTAATTATTAGGTCATGAGAGTGGAGCTGTCATAAATGGGATTAGCACTCTTACAAAAGAGGCCTGAGAGAGTTCCCTTGGCCTTTGGCCTTGTCAGGTTACATTGAGAAGACAGCTGTCTATGAATCGGGAAGTAGGGCTTCTGAATCTATTGGCACCTTGGTCTTGAACTTCCCAGCCTCCAGAATTGAGGAATAATTCTCTGTTGTTTACCTACCACCTATTCTATGGTGTTTTGTTATAGTGGCCCGAATAGACTAAGATAAGTAGATAATAGCAGATATGGTTTAGATGGTATCTTAAGACTTTGAGGTAGGTTTCAGGTTCTTAAATTGGGGAACCCAACCCCTGATAGGTGGTTTGAATTCTACTAATGTGAAATATAGTAATAAAGCCTCATTAACAACAGGGATTTGGGGAAGTGGAAGAGAAGGCTTAAAGGTCTATTTTCAGATGAAACGGTACATCCTTCAGCTCCCTATGACCATGAGTTCAATTGTTTGGATTTTTAGATCCCATAAATAAGTGAGAACATATGATGTTTGTCTTTCTGTTCCGGCCTTATTTCACTTAACATAATGATCTTCAGTTCCATTCAAGTTATTGCAATTGACTGCATCTCATTCTTTCTTATGGTTGAATAGTGCTCCATTGTGTATGTGTACCATATTTTCTTTATCCATTCATCCATTTATGAACACTTAGATTGGTTCCAAATCTTAGCTAGATTTTCTGATTGTAGAACAATTGAAATAAATGACAGAATTGAATGTTTTTCCTTCTTTTGGGCATTTTTAGGCTCGAAAGAGATAACTATAACTTGCATGTGCATCATTTTATAATAATTACAAAATATGTTGGTGTATATTATTATTATTACCACTGCATTATATAACTTGAACATTTAGTGGTACTTTCTGGGTTGTTTTGCATTTGCTAACAATAAAAACAAACTACAGTACACACACACATATTTTTCTAATCCCATTTATTTTGTCATGTTACTTTCAAAATTCTGCTGCTTTGTTCCATTTTATATACCTTTAGTACTCTCATATATACAATAATTATAATTATTTATATAATTAATTATATAATATTAGTAATTATGAAGTTTATTTTCTGGAAAATTTTAATTATTTTTGTTGTCATTCATAGACTTATAAAGAAAATAATGGCAATTTTTAAATCATTGATGAAATATTCTTTTTATAGTTAAACATCATTTTTTACCCAAGAATACCAAATGTTATAACAATAATTTCAGAGATTTAAAATATTAGGAAACGTTAATAGGCCCCGAATAGTGTACAGACACATGTGCATTGGAGCTTTCAAGCAGGTTCACAAATACACTCATAAGTTTCACCCTTGCAAATGATTCTGACATATCTTTTGTTGGTCTAGTCATCCTCCATTATTACGCTAAGCAAAGATTACCTTTGTTCTGCATCTCAATTACAGAGCACAAAGAACAGAAAACAGAAAGAGTCCATTGAATCCTCTGCCCCTGGTAAAGCATGGCTCCCAGTGTGCCTCCTTCAAGAGCATGACTGACCCAATTACTAGTATAAGCAAAAGGTGTAATTTTTAAATATATTTACTTGAATGAGTCAATAGCATCTGATAATTCATGCAATGTAAATCAGTAAGATATACCTAAATTAACTAATATACCAGGACATACCTCCCATCTAACCAGCCTTGAAATGTAGACCAAACTGTCAAATCTAGAATTTTTTTTTTTTAAAGGAAATAAATTAGGGCCTTGCAAAGTTGCAGAGATATTTAGGATACATAAACTAGATTAAGAAATCAAACAATTTATGATCCTTACTAAACCTGCAAATTGAAAAACATTAACATCTTCCTTGGCACAACATCGTTTTCAAATCTATATGACATCGCTTGGCTCCATTTTTAGTCAGCATAATTTTGGCTTCTATGCTTACATGGATAACAGCCAAATTCATCTGTCTTCTATGTCCAATCCTAGCATCTTTGTTTAGTTCCTCGACTGAGATTCTGTTTTAAATAGCCTGAAACATTACTCTAAAGAAAGAGATTTTCCTGAGCAATTTGAGGTATCTTTGTCAAATCATATAGTTATCATCTGAAGCTTTGTTTTCAATTCAGAGGTTCGAACAGTGTAGCTTTCTTTCTATAACTTGCTTAGAGATTTCCATGCCTCCTTTCACCAGAAATTGCTTTGATTAATAGAATTCTCTTTCTGCTATGATTTCTTTGCTAGTCACTGCCCTCTTTGATGAACGAAAAATGCAGGTGCTAGATTTCTAAGGAGGGCTAGGTTTGAGGGCAAAGTATGCATTCCTACTGCCACAAATTGCTTTTAAAGTTTGAGTTTTTACATGTGTTTATAAAACCCTTGAAGATTATTTTTCAGATCTTGAGCCTGTTGGCCAGCAAATCCATTCCTCAACCTTCTGGTCCCTGAAGGCTAGTTTTCTTGTGCTCCTAAGTCAGCTGACTTCTGTCTTGGGTCAGTCAATGGAAAGTGGAAGATGGAGGGCGGGAGAAGGGAAGTGGTTAGAATAATCCTCCTTAAGCAGTTTGTCTCTTCTGTGATTCCAGCCTCCACAGTATATGCCCAGCATAGTTGTATCTTCAAAGGTGATCCCGGGTATAAGGATATTGTTAATCTATAGGTCACACTATTCTTACCTATTGTTCTCAGATATTGCATCACCTTTGCAATTAATTCCTTGCATTAAACTCCCTTTTCAGAAAACTCTTGAAGTGGATTATATTTTGCTGCATAGATCCCGGTTGAACAAGCATCAATTATTAGCTAAATATAAATGGAGAGATTTTAACTTTAACAAATTTATGACTGGCACTTGCAGAAGAGAAATTTATGAAGCCTATTGTATCATCTGAATGAATGCTAATCATATATTTACAATAAAAGTCACTGCTTAGAAAAATCCTACAAAAGTATCAAATAGTGGGATTGTAATTCAGAAGAAGATTAATTGGACTTGATATTTAGAAATATCATATATTAATTATTGAGACATTTAAAATTTGTTAGAAAATAAATTGGGATGTTTATAAGATATTCTTATATGGTATGTAAAAGCTTCGTAAGCTTTTCTAATTTATAGAGTCAGTTTTTGTGTTCAAGCAAATCTCTGAATTTTTTCATCCCAGGAAGAAACCCCCAATTGAACTGATGTAAAACATAAACAGTGGCAACAAATTATAACCCAGTTAAAACTGGACCTGAAAACTGAATAAAAGACATGAAAAAGCTAAAAATGCTTATGCCTAATTATATCAAATCACTATTAATAAAACAACTGGATACAATTCCAACAATACAGGTTTTTCTTTTGTAACTATTTGTTTTCCTAATTTGGCTCCTAATAACAAATATTACATCACAAAAGATCACTGCCTTTTTAGAATGTATCACAAGTAAATTCAGTACTCTTAAGAGCTAGCAAGAATTATTTCAAGATAATTTAATACCCAACGTTCTCTGTGAAGTAAAGGCTTTGTTTTTACTTTTGTATCTGTATTTTACCCATGGAATCATAGATTAATATACATTTTTGTCACCCCTTATGTATAATTCTTACATGTCACTTATATGTACATACAGTCACATTCAGAAAAAACATTTCAGAAGGAGTCCTTTACTTGGTATTTCATGTGGAAGATATAAAGTTCAAACACACCGATATAATATGCAAAGTCAAAGCAAATAGAAAATATGGCCAATTCCCAGGATGACTCCCTTCTGGTTACAGTCAGTGTCCTGGATGGTTAAAGCAATGGAAAGAAGCAGAGGGATAGTGGTCAAAGTGTTCATGTGCACAAATATACCTGATCAAAATATGTTGCTGTGACATTGTTTCTTTTTTTTTTTTCCTTTTTTTTTTTGTGATAGATTCTCATGCTCTTGCCCATGCTGGAGCACGGTGGAGGCTTAGTCATGCAGCCTCAACCTTCCTGGCTCAAGAGAACCTCCCACCTCAGCCTCTTGAATAGCTGGGACTGTAGGTGCACACCACCCTGCCCTGCTATTTTTTTTTTTTTTTTTTTTGTAGAGATGGAGTCTTGCTATATCACCCAGTCTGGTCTTGAACTCCTGGGTTCAAGCAGTCCTCCCACCTCAGCCTCCCAAAGTGCTGGGATTGCAGACATGAGCAACTGCACCTAGCTTGCTGTGACATTCTTGATTCCTATATCTAGTTGAAGCTTTGCAAACACATGAAAATAATTTGAAATGCCTTAGTTTCCAAATGATATTTTTATGAGAACTGGTTCTACTTAGATATGATCTGGCAAGAGATTTTGAAGTAGAAAGGTTACCTATACTGTCACCACCTTCATGACTGAGGAATTACATTAGCTGGCAAAACTATTCTTAGAAGCCACCCTGGCCAACTTCTTCCCCTACAAAAGTTGCAATGAATAAAATAAAAGGTAAAATTTCTTTTACATCTGGGTCTATATAAATGTATTTCTGTCAAACTGAAATATTAGTACCTCATATGACTGTTTTCCCCAATGCTATGTAAACCAAAACATTTAAAATATATATTTCTTTAAAAACATTTATTTTTCTGCTAGTAAAAGTTGCCTGACTAGCAGTCTCTCTCTGTGAAGAACAAAGTGCAGATAACAGGGTATTCCTTCCCCATGATGCCACCCCTCCTTCTTCAAGCTTCTCCATCTCTTCCTTTCTCCTAGATATTATAGAAGTAACGCTACTCAGATTCAAATTGTAGTGGTGCTTCTCTAACACTAATGTTCATACAAACCACCTGGGGATTTTGTGAAAATGCATCTTGATTCAGTAGGTCTGGGGTATGCCCTGAGATTCTGCATTTCTAAGAAGCTCTCAGGTGATAACCAGATGGTGGTCTATGGACCAAATTTTGAATAGCAAGGAATTAAAAATTTTATCTCTCTTCCTGGTAAAGTATATGCTTCTTGAAGACAAGAAGTGTGTCTTGCTTACATCTTGATACGCAGCATCAGTAAATATACTTCGATGAAGCATTTATTACATAACTGTTCTAACCATTCACTCCCGTGCTCTAAGAAAAATACACTGTTAACTTTCTATACATGAAGAGTGAGAATTATAAAGGCTATATATATACATACACACACACACACACACACACACGTATATAATTTTAGTTGTATAACAACTGTACTGAAATTCCCATGGTGAAATCATATCTCACGAATGCCTTATCTATAAACACTGGTGTTTGTAAAAGTACACTGCAAAGAAAAGTAAACAATAAGTATGAAATGCCTTTTCTTAGAGGGAAGGAAGACATAATGGGCAAAATGTTGAAGCATTGATAATTGTTAGATATATATCATTATAGTTTAAGAATATTGAATGAATTCCTATGAAATACAAAAGAAATTGCATTAATAGAATTTATCTAGCTCACCAGTCTAAACTTGTTCCTATTTTTGAACTTAGAATCATAAAATAGAATTAACACTAAACATTACAGAAACCTAAATTCTGAATATTAGAACATTTGTGTGTGTGTGTGTGTGTGTGTGTGTGTGTGTTGGTGGGGGTTGAATGAGGTTAGGAGGCCCAAACTAATAGAGCCTTCTTATTTCCATTTAATAAATTCATGGATTCTTTTGACTTCATGTGCAGAAGATGACATCATATTAATGTTTTATATGCAAACTGACTGTAGGATTTCCTGCAAATTAAAGCATAACATGGGGAATGTCATGCACACACACATTTTTCTCAGTATTTTTCTTTTCTGCTTCTCTTTCCCCAATTGATCAGTAGTAAATCCCAATGCTAACAGAATCTGAGAGGGTCACTAAGATTTCTGAGAGGCACACACTCTTGTTGCCCTTTAGTACTTGGCTTTTCCGATTCATTGTTCATTTCCCTGTCTCTTCCATCTTTCTCTTTCTCTCACTCTCTCAGTGTTCTGAAACAGAAAAGGAGAATATTGAGACTATAGGCTATAGGGCTCTGGTCAAAAAGAGGTGGCAAAAAGGTAGTAAAGATTCAGAGGATGACAACTGCTATTTTACTTAGTCTGTTAGTATCCATATGCCTGTAAGTATGAAGTTGAATTGTTTCTGTTGGAGAGTTGTTTTCTAAAATGCTAAGCTTTTTTGGTTGTTGATGGCTGAAGTACGACAGCTCATATGTATCGTTGAATACTCTGACAGCATGAAAAAATTTACTGGCTCCTGGATGTTTTTATCTTAATGTACCTACAAGTGCCACATTATATTACAGTTTCTTCGTGCCTAAAAGGTTTTTCATTGTTGTCTAGGAGAGTTTTGTCTGGTTCTACCTCATGAATTCCTCATTGGGGTTTTCTCCCCCATCATTAAAGTAATTTAGTTTCAGAATAAGTCCCAATCACTGTATGTGGCAGCATTTTCATCCATGTGTTTAAATGTGATAAATTGCTTTCTATCAGTTATATTTATAGAATGAAATTCTTACTGCAAATAAAAACAAAATGTATCTGTGCTATTACCAATTCGTGTTTTAAAAATCAGAAATATAAACTGATTCAAATTTGTAATAACATTTATAATCATAAATGTAACAAAAAACAATATCCATTTATGCATATCACAATGCTATCGACATATTAATTACCCAATATTTAGTGGTAACAAAAAATAAAATGTTCATATCCCCATTAATATATCACTCAGTAAATTTTTCAATTTTCCTTTATCCCAATCTGAACTTTATATGGGATATATTAGATAATAAGATGTATTAGGTAATAATATAAAGTCCCATTTATAATTATCTTGTCATCATTGTTTAGAATTTGATAGCACAACATCTACTAGGATATAGTAATTTAGCTCTCAGATTAAAACCAAAGTATTCTGCAGTAATATGTTGGCTTGTATCAAGATAAACTAAAAATCTCAAGCACTCCATTTCCAATATCACTTCAGAGAAATAAAAAGGCACTGAACAGCTAGGAAATCCTATCCTATATGATCACAAACAAGAAATGGCTATTCAGATCCAAAGATATGAGTTACTGCTTTCGCTGTCCAAAATGTCTGAATAGGTTGCATTTATAAAGACACTCCTTACAAAGCAGTATACGTTTTACATATTTAGTAATACATATGAAAAAGGCAATTAACTTTCCTTTGACTATGCAGGAAAAAAGAACATACTGCTTATAAAGAAACTATAGCATAAACTTTATTACCTTTACATATTGAGTTAAATTGCTGCAGAGCCAACATGATTTGTAATGCAAATCATTTTATCTTTGCAATATTTAAGTACAAACCATTGGTATTTAATGTATTTTTCTGGTAGCATAGACTTTTAAAAAATCTTTGCAATGAAATATTTCATCCATTACTGTAGGTTTCAGGAACCACAGCAGTCAAGGTAGAGGGCATTTTGATGGAAAAAAAGCTCCAAACTTCTCTAAATACATTATAGGTTGAGCTGTCCTTTCTGCTGTGGCTTTTTTGTTTTGTTTTGTTTTTGCTAAGGAATTGACAAAAAATAATTTACGAAGATGAGAGACTAATAGAAGGAGAAAGTATATTCACTAAAATTAGACAATGGCAATAAAAAGTTTAAGATATTATGGCCAAATTTGAATCTAAAGCTATTCAAAAGAATTTAGCATTTATAAGAAGTTAACAGGCCTTTACAATATTCCCAGTGGCTTTTTCCTCCATTGCTGTGGATATTTATATGGTTTTAAATCTAGCAATTGCTTTAAGAATCTGTACCTAAATATAGCATTACAAAAAGCCTTAGTATTCTTCCTATACTCAAGTGTCATACATTAATATGCATTTCATAATGTTCATAATTTAGTGAGTACATATATTATTATAAGTTTAATATTACTATATGTTTAACCTGTTGGCAAAATAGAGTCTAAAAAAGAATCTAAATGGAAAAAATTTAACATGGGTTTACAAAAAGAACAAAAGAGTTGACATTTAGTTCAACTAAATGTTTCTTCTCAGTTAGAGCATCCAGTGAATATTAACCTCAAAAGTATATTTTATTTGCTGACCACAGCATTCGTGAGATATGTGTGGTTGAATATTTCAACTGGTCCTGAAACTTTCTTAATTCAATTCCTCTCTTCTTCCATGAACTTACACAGCTGTTTAGTTCTTTTGTAAACAGGGAAGGCTAGGCACTCTTGCACAGATCTTTTTAGCATATGAAACATATTGACATGAATATAACATATGTGCCAAAGCAATATTATTCAGTTAACATTTCAACGAAATGCAACATAAAATTTTAAATTACATATTTCTGCATGTGTTTGATTCTTGTTTACTGTATCTGATCCAGAAAAAAGGAATACTCTTATTGTGAAAAAACATCTCTAATACCTTAGCATTTTACTATCATCTGAAAAGAATGCTTATACCCAGTCATTTATTTTTCCATTGCTTTAAAGTTACCAGGTAGCAACATGGTAAATTCAGTCAATTAGGACTTTTGATTCAATAGCGATTGTCCAGGAGAAGTTCACTGACAGACTTAGGTATACCAAATACAGAAAGCAGGTAGGATCTTGCATGATCTCACTTATATACAGAATCTTAAAAATGTTGATCTCATAGAAGTAGAGAGTAGAACAGTAGTTACCAGATGCTGGGGAGGGGTGGGGCAGGGGAAATGGGGAGAGATTGGTCAACAGGTACAAAGTTACAATTAGATAGAAAGAATAAATTCTGGTGTTCTTGCACAGTAGGGTAATGATAGTTAATAATAATATATTGTGTATTTCAGCATAGCCAAAAGACTGGATTTTGAATGTTTTTACTACAAAGAAATGATAAATGTTTAAGCGGATAGATATGCTAATTAACCTGGTAATTATACAATGTGTACATGTATGGAAACATCACAATATATCCCATAAATATGTGTAATTATTACCTGTCAATTAAAATTTTAAAAAATTAAGAAAGTGCATAGGATTATTTTGTTTCCTGGAGCAGCAAGGCAAAAAATAGCGGTTCTCCACCCTGGTTGAAGTATATCACCAGAGCAAGTCCATCACATGATATCACCTTAGTTTCTACAAACAGAATGCACTGCATCTTTTCCTTTCTCAGGGAAAATAGTGTGATCATGGATTACTTGCTGTTTATAATAAAAAAGGCATAATATGTGCTATATTAAATGATATATACCTTTTAATCATATTTTAAAAATATGCACTTATAAAATATTTTTATGATTTAACACTTATCTTTTGTTTTAAGAATAAAAGCATCCTGTACTTAAATAGTTTACATATGCCTTTTGTTTTTTATTTATTGTGTAGCTATGTAGGATTGTCAAAACCCTAACTGAAAGGTAGTGTTACACTACTGCTTAGTTTTTAATAGCTGAAAATTAGGTGTGGGCTAGGATTTAATTTTCATAGCACTATGAATAACTTGAAAATGTCTTAATACATACTTCAACAATATGTCTTTTTATTACTCCAATGCTCTACATAAGCAAATATCTCAGAGTAGAACATAACGGAGTCTTGTAAATTGAACAGATCCTGGAAGCCAAAAACCAGGAAGCTATTTTTCTCAAAATGTTAGTATCCATTTTCAGATGTTGGATATAAACTGAATGAGGAGGAAAAGCTAGAAAGGAGCATGGGTTATGTATTATGTAAGCTGCATAGAAAATTTCAGATTAATATTCATGACATTTCTACTTGCTAAAGTAAATCACCAATATGTATGTCCTCTGTAGGACAACACTTTTACTTTTCCTACCTTACGTAAGAGTAAAAATTAAAAAGTAATAATATATATTGCACCCTGACCTGAGAAAGGAAGAGGGGCATGGAACTGATACCAAGTAAGCACTTGGCTCCTGGGGAAGGGGAGGTAGATGGTCTCCCTATACACCAAAGAACTGATGGGGAGGAGTTAGGGCATGAGATATTTTGCAATATGCTGTAAAAGCTCCCTCAGTAAAGCAGCTGCTGTAACCTGATCTTCCTCACTCTCTTTTTTTCTTTTTATTAATAAGGTGAGGCACTGGCTGACTTCCTTGCTTCCATGACTGTTCCAGGATTCCTAACCTTCAGAAGATATCAGTGCTTCTGACTTAAATTATGCTGGTTAACATTTAGCTTCTGTCCTTCCTTGGAGAGGACTTAACAAGAAATAGGGACTTTTAGGTAAATGAAATTTATGCTGACTCCCTCCACAGTGGGACTCACTTTGAAGTTTGATTAAGAGAAGGAAGGCCTATTTGGTACAGGTTTATGACCCCTGTGAATTTCTTAACAATTCTCCCTCAGGTTTTACTGGTTCTAAAGGATTCTGTATGACTTTATGTGTACTAAGAGAAGCCTGAGAAATTTCCAGCCCTGATGGGCCCGAGAAGTAAAAGTTTCAAAATGCGTCTTTTTTTTTTTTTTTTTTAAACAAAAAAGTTTCATTCATCCTTCCTTGCAATCATTTGAACACATTTTTTTTTCCCAAAAAGATCCATGCAGATTAATTGAATACTTTTCTTGAGGAAAGAATTGAAATGGCAATTCAACTTCAGCTTCAATCAGAAACTCCATGACTTTTAGCCTGATCTTTGTGGCTTCATAGGGTTTTTAGCTTATGAAGGAGCCTCTGGTGCCATTACACAATTTTTGCTTTGTAAAAGCAGGGACCCGAATGTTTGGGCAATTCTACAATCTGACTAGAGTTTCTCATTTGCTTCCTAGAAGGAGCTTTGTTACACATCCAGTGAAGTGGTCTTAATGAAACTCCATGGCTGGTGGCTAAAGGGCTTCCTGTGTCTAGTTAGAACATGGAGAGGAGGTTAATTGAGACCCTTCTCACTATGCCCAGGGGAAGCATTGTTAGCATCCAGAAGAATTTGGTTTCTGGAGTTTCCCTTTGCACAGATTCCATACCGTGTTATCCATTGACAGTGGGATAAAAGGAGAGGTTTTTGAAAAGAATTGATACCATGATTCTCATATGAACAATGCTGCATGTGATAGGCATGACCAATCTAAAGATAAGTATTTCAAAGGGAAAGAAAAAGTTAATTCTGTTGTGTGTAGTAAAGCTTAACAAGAGCAGGAAGATATTAAAACTTGGGTGAATTTGCATCGAAGACATGCATTAATAACAATAGCAACAACAACAAAGTATTCTCATCAATGATTAGAATTGACTTGTGAAAAGTTAGCCCAAATTTGTGCATTTGCGTTCTCTTGTTTATCAATAAAAATGTTTTTACATAAACTTTTCATCTTGTCTGCCTGTTCCTCATCTGAATAAGCAAACACACATACACACACACACACACACACACACATCACTTGTCCTCAGAAATATTTGTTGACAGTCCACACAGAAAAAGAATAATTTAAAATGTGTGGAGATTATTTTATTTCAAGCTAGCACCCTATTTCACAAGTTTCACTATTTTTCACTGAAGAATTTTAGTATTTGACAAAGAGATGTTCACATATGTGTATTAGTTTTTTGATCTAAAGGTTTCCAATTTATTGCTAAATATGAATTCAATTCAGTCTCATATAAGTGAAATTCTTGGATTTTGCATTGACATCTGTTTGCCCAAAGCCAAGAAGATAATCCTTTAAGTCACTCCGATTGTATTAAAGTATCGTGAACAATCCTAGATAAACTTATAGATAATTTCCCAAGTATTACAAACTTCTTCATCAGGTAGTACTTTTAATCGTCATTCCATTTTTAAACAACATTTGATTCAAATCTGGTAATTCAGTCCCATTGGATGTGAAGATTAACTGATTACTGTTCTTTTTACAGCAACCAGTTAAATTAATAAATTGCTTTATCAAGTTGTCCCTCAATTCTTTCATAGTTATACTCAAAATTCAGTTATACTCTTACTAATCATGTAATTATAAATGTATTATCTTGTTTTCTTCCAATTTATGAACATAGATACAAGAAAAAAGTCTAAAAACTGATCAGGGGTTTAGAAACCTCACTATATTCTTTAGTAGCGCAGACACATTTATATGTCGGTAGGGCACATTCTGCATTAGCGCTCACATCTACCACTGGTCACATATCAGTAAGATATACAATATTCGCATCACTGTGATAATCAGCAAAGAGAATAGAGTCAAGAAAAGTAAATATTAATGTTTTATGTGTTTCCAAATATGTAAAAATGTGTAGAGTCAAATTTGACCTCAATCAATGCTGTCTGTCCAATTCAGTATACAGCTAAGGGACATGCGTTCAGTGTTTCATTTATCAGTGCTCCCTGCCCACTTCTAAAATGTTGACTTATTCAACTCAAATAATGAGTCAAAAATCGAGGAGCAATTAAACTGAGTGCAATTAAATTCAGTATGCCAGTCTTATGTTCAGGTCAGAACAGAAATGAAAATTAAAGTAAATGCCAAATTTGACTGATCAATGAAAAGATAAAACCTAAGATTTTAAGTTTAACTGGTGTATGGCAATTTAAATCTCAAACTCTTGTAGGCATAATGTTTTGAAATATTGAAATTATTCTTTTCTTTCTAGAAAAATAAAGCTTTCAAGCAACTATAAATTTTACATTTTTTCATGTGTACAACTTCTACTAGAATTTATGCCTCATCTGAATAGTCATCTCCTCTTCAGAACTATTCCTGATCATTCTCACAATATGTCTCTCTTTTCACGTATTAAACTGACTCAATACCTGTTCCAAACACACATTTTCCATAATCACATGCTGTTTATTAGGCATAAACTTTCTTATAAAAACTTTTTCATCTATTGTTGTCAGAGAGCTAATGTGTTCACCTAATTGCATTTTTTAAATCCTTCTATTTCTTTATTTCTTCTACCCTTCTATTTTTTTCATTCTTTGTAATCCTTCCTTCTCTGTCCTTCTAATTTGGACCTTTGGGGTTGAATAGATGGATATATCCACACTTTAAGTATTATGCATTGAATTTTTATTTAGATGATGATAAAGTATCTTGTACCAATTAATTCTTCCACCAAGAACTACAAGAAAAACTGTATAGTGTGTGTGTGTGTGTGTTTTAGGACATTGGAGAGCAATCAAAGCAGTTAGGACTTGAGGAGTCAATACCTTGGAGAGACAGAAAGCAGTGAAAGCCTTGTATTTAGCACTGCTTTTCCCCTTGAGGCATTTGTCAACTACCAATAAGCAGCTGAGAGACTAAGAAGCTTGTCAGAGATATTGGAGGTATCATGGGACTGAGGAAACAAAATTGGAATTTAAGGCCCATCAAGGGACACTTATCTCTAATCTTTTGGTTGGGGTTCTAAAAGTATATGCTCAAGTACTAAGGGCACACCAGAAATAAAGCATCTCTCACAAGACCAAAACCCAGCTACAAATTATCTGAATCTTAATTACAGTGTGATATTCTTCTAGCCTAGAAGGTGAAGCTTTTTTATAGGGTAGGGAGGCCAATAGTTGTACTGGATTAGGACAATCTGCTGCTAGCCTGACTGCCTTGCCAGAATTAGAATATTTTCTGGAGGAAGATTACATTAGTCTGATCCTAAGGCCCAGATTATCTCTGCAATGTTTTATACATAACCTATAACATTTAATATAAAGTTTTCAAGTATACCACCAGGACAAAAAAATCAAAGGGCCCAAAATTAAGAGAACAAACATACAATAGAATTAGACACTCAGGCAAATGAGATACTAGAGTTTTTAGACAAGTTTTTAAGTAAATGTAAATTACACGCTCAAGAAAATAGGAGACCCTGTTGAAATTTTCAGCAAAAATCTAGTCTGGGTACAATAAACAAATGAATATTCTAAGGCTGGAAAAATAACAATAAGCAATTCTGAACTCAGTTGATAACTTAATCATAGACTAAGTTATTTTAACTGTTTTACCTTCTGCAGAATGAAGGATTAGCTGTAATTAACTTGAGTTAGGTAAAGATTTCTTAAACAGGACATAACTTCTGCAGGGTAGAGGGTTAGTGAACAGAAATTTGGGTTAGGAAAAATTATCCAAACTGAAGCACAGAGACAACAAAGAATGTAAAATACAGAAAACAACATAAAAACCATATGGGACATGGTAAAATGTCTAAAGTATATGCAAATGAAGTATCAGAAAAAGAGAAGAAAGATAATATATAAAAGGAATATTCAGTCAATAGACGAGAATTTTCCAAGACTGAAGACAGACACTGAGACATAAAATAAATATACAGAAAACCACACTTCAGTATATTGTAACTGCTTAAAATCAAAGTATACATCTTAAAAGCATCTGGAGGTTTTGACTATTCATAATCCAGATACTATGAATATATCATATTCAAAACTGTAACAGAATGATTAATAGCTTATTCTCAACAGTTATAATGGAAAGCATAGGACAATGAAATTACCCTTTTTTAAATGTCTCAATCTAGAATTATATTAACCGAAAATATTCCTCATAAATAAAGGTTAAGTAAATACATACTCATAAACTGAAAAGATGCATCTTAAAGGAAAACCTAAGGAAATTCTTCAGTAAGACAGAAGTAAAAGCTTACAAAAAGAAATATAAAAAACAAAAGGAGTAAAACTATTGATCAATCCAATGAATATAGAAGTCTAAATCAATAATAGTAATATCTTGTGGGATTTAAAAATATATTTATCTAACACAGCATGTAAGGCCTCCAAACTAAAAATTACAAAACACTATTGAAAGAAAGAAGGCTTAATTAAATGATGGAATATGTGTCTTTACTGGTTAAAATACTCAATACTGTGTCAATTGTCACTCAAAGTGACCTAACTTTCAATAGATTCCCGATCAAAATTGCAGAAGGTTTCTTGTGTAGAAATTTAAAAACTGATTCTAATATTTCTGTGGAAATGCATAGAACCCAAAATATTCAAAACAGTTTTGAAGAATAGTAATAACACCAGAGGATTTCAACTACCAGATATTAAGACTTATTATAAAGTTATGATAGGCCGGGCGCGGTGGCTCAAGCCTGTAATCCCAGCACTTTGGGAGGCCGAGACGGGCGGATCACGAGGTCAGGAGATCGAGACCATCCTGGCTAATACGGTGAAACCCCGTCTCTACTAAAAAATACAAAAAAAAACTAGCCGGGCGAAGTGGCGGGTGCCTGTAGTCCCAGCTACTCGGGAGGCTGAGGCAGGAGAATGGCGTGAACCCGAGAGGAGGAGCTTGCAGTGAGCTGAGATCCGGCCACTGCACTCCAGCCTGGGTGACAGAGTGAGACTCCGTCTCAAAAAAAAAAAAAAAAAAAAAAAAGTTATGATAATTAAGACAGTGTAGTGTTAGTACTGGATTTACCCAAAGCACTCCCACCATTAGGAAGGAAGAGTACAGTCTTTCCAAATAAATGATGGCGAATTGATTGGTATCTGCAAAGAAAACTTGAATTATTCCGTCTTACACCATATACAAAGATTAGTTCAAAGTGGGTGGAACATAAGGAAATGTGAAAATTAAAACTATACTCTTCTAGAAGATGTCAAAGGAAATTACCTCTATGACTTTGGCAAATGTTTTATATAAGACATAAAATAAATAAAATACTATTCATTCAATAAAAAAATTAGATTTCACAAAAGTCAATAACTTCTGTTTATCTAAATATACCATTAAGTGAGTGGAGGACAAATTATAAGCCAGAAAAAGCTCAATTTGCAATGCACAGTTTAACAAAAGACCCAAATCCACAACATATTTAGGACTATAACCAAAATAAAATGATAACCCAATTTTAAAAATGGCTAGAAAAATTCAACAGGCACTTCACACACACACACACACACACACACACACACACACACACACACAGATGCGTGCACACACACACACACACAGATGCGCACACACACAATATTCAAATTGACGATAAACATGTAAAAACATATTCAACATCATTAATGAACAGGGAAATACAAACAAAAATCATAATGCTATTCAATGATATACCCACAAGAACAGTTAGAGTTAAAAGGGTGAGCAATGCTAAATAACATGAAGAATTTATCAATTGTAAGTTTATACATCACTGGGGGCAGTAAAAGTTGGTACAAGCACTATTGAAATTTGTTTGGCATTATCTGCTAAAATTAAGCATATGCCTAGTCTATTATCCAGGAATTCTACTTTTGTATGTATACCTAACAGAAAATGAGTGCTTACGTACAAAAGACATATATAGATGAACAGATTGATATATAGATTGTAGATGGCTAGACAGAGTGATATAAATATACATACATACACATGAATATGCATACATACACATATACAAGCATACATAGAACTAGAAGGGGCTTCTGGACAAAATTGAAGCTTGTAGAAGAAATGGAGGCAGAGATGATAAGACCAGAATGAACAGCTTAGGGTGAAGGTGAGCAGGGAGACAGTAATAGCTTTTCTATTCCATCTATTTCACATCCAACTAGAAGACAGCCTACACATGGTCAATAAAAACAGGGTAGAGTGGAATAAATGTATTGTCCAGGAGTGGGGAGGTGACAAAGTACTAAATACTCTTTTAAATCATATTAAAAATGTGGAATAAAAACTCTAGAATCAAATTGTTTACAGTGATTCCCTCCCAGGAAAACATTTTCAATGTTTATATTTCTATAGTGATGCAAGTTGTTATAAGAAGCTCTTCTATGTTACACAACTTCAAATAAAATTTTTTTTAAAGGCTAAAAGATATGAAGAATTTCATAATAGCAAGAGCATAAAAGCAGAAAATTGATAAATAGTATTAAAATACTCTATGTATTCTAAGTCCTTTCATTGTCTGGAAAGTAAAAGTATTCATGTACATTAGTCTTTAATAAGTCAAGGATAATTATAATCTCTAAAGATTAAGATAGTTGTAAAAATGTATATAAGATAGTAGCATTGAAGAAGTTGCATAATAAAATCTATTCAAATTATGCAAAGGAAGGCAAGAAAGAAAAAGGAGATGGAACATAGAACAGTTAGTACAAACAGAAAAATACTCAGATGGTATATAAGCTCAAATATATTATTAATTATATTGAATTTAAATATATTGAATTATATTTAATTTAAATTTCACTGAATCAAAATACAATAATTTAAAAACAAAACTATATGCTGTTTATAAAACATGCACATTAAATATAAGGTTGCAGATAATTTAAAAAGAAAGGGAGTGAAAAGATTACCATGTAAATAACAAGAAAAGTATAGCTGACGTGTTTTTATTTATATTCATCAAAATAGACTCTAAGACTAGTGGTATTGCTAGCAATAGGGGAATTTTATAGTAAAATTGCCAATCCGTAAAGATTTTATATTATATTATTATATTTTATCTTATATTAAAATTTTGTTTATATATACTAATGCAAATAAAGAAGTCTAATAACATAGACTTCTTGGCCAAATAATAATAAACACTAAAAATAACAAGGTCCAAAATCTCCTTTTATGGAGTTAAAAACTTGGGTTTTTTCACAGATATGTTTCCCATGAAGAAATTCTTTTTATCGTTCCTTTATTTTGGCCCTCTATTAACTCAAAGCTGTGTTCCAAAAAGTAGAAGCTGACAATGCCCTAAGTTCCAGATGCATTCTGATAGTTTTGTATTTCATATATATGTGTGTGTGTGTGTGTGTGTGTGTGTGTGTGTGTATTTTGATTCATCTCATCAGATTAAGCCTAGTATCATTGGGTATAGACCGTATTTTCCAACTGGTTTTATTTTTCATGTCATGTGGCAAAGTACTTATAGTTGATAAATGCTCAAAAATATGGCTGATTGACTAAATGGATGGAAATTTGTAGTATCTTCCTTGAGATCTTAATAGAAGACTAATACCAGGAGATCTACATTTCTTACATAAAGCCATTCAAGGGTCAAAAAAGCTTTGAGTACTGCTATATATTACAGCCTATTTGGGAAGAAGCATAACAAATATTAGCAAATAAAAGGCTCTAAGAAGTAACATGTGTAAGAATGTATTATTCAATTATATATTCTCTGGAATACACCTCTGTGAAAGGTGTGCTGGAGTTGCCAAAATTGTTCCTCCCATCTCCTCACTGTCCACAGGACTAATCCTCCTGCCTTTACCCTTGAAAGTCCTCACTATACCATGCATTAAAGTCCATTCAATATTTAATAGTTGTTTAGGAGAGAACGACCTGCCTCATTCATCTGTTATTTTTCCATGGTGACAATCACGATCCATTGAATCCTTAAATATTTGATAAATGCTTAACAATTTCAAATTGATTGTTCTTCATGGACTAATTAAAAAGTAATACCTTGCTACTTTTGAAATATGGATTGTAAAATTAACATGTAATGATCTAGATGTTATTGATATCTTTCATGTCCATGAACGTGTTAGACATTTTGAAGAACATCTTAATCAAGTTATTAAGAAATCATAGTAAACATTTTAGGAGATAAATAGTTCCATAGTGAACTGAATGAGTCAAACCTATTCCCCAATCCCCTAAAACTCTGGATGAAGTGATAGATACATTTACTTTCATGAGTCAATTAAGTGATCATAATACTCTAGGCTTTTATCAAATACAGAAATGGTTCAGCCTCTTTCTGAAGAGACAAACTTCAGTTTCTGTCTCATAGTTATTATTAGAATACGAATGTGGTTTATTGGTTTCTGCCACCCCCAGGGGACAACGAAGCATATAGCAAAGAGCAAATACCGGCACAATGGTTATCTCCAGCTAAAATTGCCCAAGAAACAGAAGTTGCTGTCTAATAGGTTGATGTATGCCGGCAGAGTTATGTGAGAAGCTAGAATTGCTTCTTCCTACATGATGTCTAGCATGTCAAGGTCTCCATTTCATGGGGGTAGATCTGGTATTCTCCCATGTCTTTCATAATTAACTCAAGGTAGTCCAAAGCAACAAGTTTACTGATGGTAACACCAGGAGTATGTAGGCAAATACAGTAACATGATAACTTTTCTAAGAAAGGCAATGATTGTTAGAGCACTAGAAATTCTTCTGATTCATCCGGATGTATAACATGACATTTCTGTTCTATTTACTAAAGATACCATTTACATACTATGGGTAGAAAAGGCCTGTTCTTTTAAAAGACTAAATCTTTTCTTATATGAACATTTTTAACTATTCAAAGGAAAACAAATCAGTTGGAGAAATGAGGTTAATTTCTCAGCCCTGAACATGGGAAATTAGATACTCAATGATGCTGAATTCCAGATCTGTGAATCTAAATCTTTTTACGCCATTACCTACATATTGCAAAGCTATGGGGGACAAGGAAGTTTAAATGCTTCAGCCATTTCTTTTTTAAAACTTCTTTGTGTATTTTAAACCCACGGAATTGCAGGGGAAGGAAGAATAATCCTCCTGTAAATTAAGTCATGATGCTCTTGATGATCAGGTCAGACCAGCTGATAAGCACTCAGTAGAAATGCAGCACAGCAATTGACTGTCATAAAGATTAACATCCATTTGCTTAGCTAATGAGTGCCACATGCATAGCATATCCAAAACTCATGCTTTAAAAGGTTGTATCCATTTTTATCATCACATCTGGAAGCACATCCAGTGTGATATACAGCTGCATGACTGATTTTCATGTTTGTGGTTTGTAATCAGTCTCGTTAATTTTTAGTCATATTCCATATATACTGGTGTACTTGGAAATATATATTATTGACATCTGGAAAAGTTTCAATTTTCAGGTGTTTATAAATGCATGTCAGCACAATTTTCCTTTCTTTTTGTCCTTGAATGGTTTTTCTCTTGCTAATTTTGATATGCATACTATTTTACAACAGTTAGCCTTTCATAGGTGATAATGGAAGAAGGTTTGCACAAAGATGCCTTTAAATAGACATTTTCAATTACTAAAGAGTCACATGACCCCATGTGGTCTTTTTCAGTACCATTAAGGTAAGAAAAAAAGGAAATGAATTCACAAAATGTTAAATTGAATGTTTTAAATTAACTTTTGCTATATTTTGCTTTGAAATACCTGTATGTGTACTTTTAAAAAATGTCTAAATGATGTGTCATGTTATGTTGAGTATCTTCTTTCAAAATAAATCCTGCCCCTCAAGGATATCTATATCCAAAGATACTATGCCGTAATGTAGACTATAATAGCCCTTCTGTGCTAAGAAGAACAGGGATAGAAATAGATACTGTATGACTAAATGCTGATTGACAGCTCCATCACAGGCTTGGTGCTTCTTTAGCTAAGCTGCAATAAAGAGACTTCATATCATACCATTCAACAGATAATAAAATAGCATAAACAGATGTAACCTTATGGAGAAAAAATTCTACTTGATTATAATGATAAAAAATTGAATCTTTTTAAAAATCTTAGGTAGAGATCACAAAAGTAAGTGTTGATTCACAAGAATAATTTTCCTCTCAATTATCCTTTAAATATTATTTCAAATAGAAAATACCACAGTATCTGGGTATATAGGAAGGCAAAATATTTTCTTAATGTATCAGTTTTTTAAAATGTGAACACTGATTGAAATGTCTCCATGTTACAGATTGGAAACAGCTTAAAAGTTTCTAAAAAATGTAATTTCACTTTCAAATCTTTCAAAGTTTACCACATTAGTATATTTTTGGCACAAAAAAAAACCCTGAAGAATTCTTGTCATCAAAAGTTTTATAAGAAATAAGTAGTATGCTTTCAAAAGCAAAGATCTTTACTATGCACAGAATCACACATAACAATGAATGGCATCACTGATTGGTAATACAGACTCATGCAGATGTACCTCTGGAATCATGGATACCTCCAAACCTGTGGCAATAAGTTACATAAAAATTAATGAAGTAAAAAATAATAGCAATTTAAGCCCCTACTTTTGATTATATTTAGTAACTTTTTCGCATATACAATATGTACTTTTACAGTTATTTCCCTTTGATTTATTTTCTATGATTTCTCCAAGTAACAACATCTTTAACATCTTCAAGAGTTACTATTGGGTCAGTTTTGAAACAACCTGCTTGAGCTATATAAATCATCTTCCATCCAATCTGATGATAGATGTTGTGGGAAACAAGTGTGATTATGCCTATTTCTGATTGATTCAGTTTCACTGTGATGGCAATACTCTTCAATGTTCTTAATGTTAATGTTGCATATATTTTTAAAATGTAAGTTAACAAGTTCTATATGAAAATTCCTATCTGTTCTGATCCACTTGAGGGAACTGGACTGAGATACTTTCAGTGATAGAGCATAAGAGAGTGTAATTAATGGCAGCCACACAGAATCTTTGGGACATATAGGGTTTCTGAATCTCTGAATTCAGCAATGCCGTCAGTGTTTTGGCTGGCAGCCTATAACCCCCTTTTAACCTGAGCCCAGCTTACTCAGCAAGCTATGGCAAATGACTGCTGAGCTGTTACTTTCTTATTTCAAAATACACCTCCGGTTGAGAGAGGGACATGCTCTTTTACATATGGTATGGGATTTTGTTTGGGAATTCAATTTTTCTGTTATGGATTTTTAAAGAAATGTGCAGCAATGGCAGTGGGGAAAACACACACAGCAACTTTGGAAAGGAAAGAGGGAGGGTTAACTCACAGAAACTGAAATGCACTACTTGTTTTGGGCAGGCACAGAGAAGTTGAGAAAAACTTTGTAGGTGGGCCAAAAAAATCTATAATCTATGACTGGGACTAGAGAGTTCAGAGCTAAAGTCTTTCTGTCCTGCCTAAAATGCCACTACCACTCACAGCTAAACAGGGCAGTTTATTCTACTCTCCCATATATTTAATAGTCAAAGAAATATTATCAGTGGGTTGGTGCCGAAAGCCAGCGATTATACTAGTTATGTGTGTGAGAGGGTGAATAAGGAGAAGTGATGAGAAAATGGTGACAAAAGTGATTGGCTATCTCCTGAAGATGGTTGCAATGTCAACAAAATTCTCATCCTCTCTGAAAAAATCTGTACCTCCATTTTTGCACCTAATTACAAAACTGAGTCAAGTAGAACGTTAAAGTAATATACCTTTACTCATCTATTTATCCATTCATGTATTCATCCTACAAATGTTTATTGAGAACAATGGTTGTTCAAGATATACTCGTAGCACTGCAGATGTAATCTTGAATGAGATGAGGACCTTGCCTTCATGAAGCTGACACTCAGGTGATATACAATAAATAAGTAAACAAATAAATACACAATATATTTCAAGAAGTGATAAGATTAGAAAGAAATATAAATGAGGAAAGGGGGCAGATACTGATAACATGTGTTGGGGGAGGTGGGCACTCTTTCCTATTGAGTGATAAGTAAAGGCCAACCTGAGGAAGTGAAATCTGAAGAGAAACGTAAAGGAAGTTAGATGGTGAACTTTGTGAAGATATTAGAAAGAATTTTCCAGAAAGAGAATGGCAAATACAAAGGACTTGAAGTAGAAATAGGCTTATTTTCTGGCATTAATGGAAAAAAGGCCACTGTTATTAGTCAGAGAATGAAAGGATATTGCTTAATGGTAGAAATTAAGCAAGTGCTAGAACATACTGGGTTTCACAAGCTGTGGTAATGACTTTGACTTTTGTACTGAATGTGATGGAAAACCATTTGAGATTTCTCTGTAGAGGAAAGATATGAACTGGTTTAAAATTTTAAACCAAGGATTCTGATCTGACCAAATAGAAGGCTGAATAGTGACATCATTTGCTGAGGTGAGGAAAACCAGAAAGGAACAGGTAGAAAGGAGAAAGAAGGTGAGAAAAAATAATTCCAATTTAAACATGTTGAGTTTTTGATGTGCAATAAACAACAGAAAAGGAATATTGAGTAGGTAGTTGAAAATAAAAATGTAGAGCTCGGGGGAAAAGTCTGTACTGGTGGAAAAGATTTAGAGGTCATCAGAATTTAGATGATGTATTTAAGGTTATGGGATTAGAAGATATTACATAGGGACTGGCTGTAACGGAAAATAGAACTGAGCTAAGACTAGCATAAAGAAGAGGAACCCACACAGGAAATGAAGAACAATCAGAGGAGAAATAGGAAAACAAGCAGCGTAGTGGTCATAAACTAAGTAAAAAGAGTATGTCCACAATGAGGTAGTACTCCACCGCGTTCTGTGGAGAGATCAAGTATGGAGAGGACTATTGGATTTGGCATAATGGTAGTTCAATAATGTCCTTGAGAAGGTATCGATGGAATAATAGGGACAAAGGCTGACTGGAGAGGTTGAGGGGAAAATAAGTGAAGAGATGATAAAAGCAAGACATTTAATTGAAGCCTGTTTCCTTATTAATAAAAATGCATAATGATCCTAATTGTTTGAGATTTCTTCTATCTAAACAATTTTCATATTTTTATTGAGAGTTTGAACTCTTCTTATGTCATTTTGTCAAACTCTAAATTTCTAGTTCATTTCATTCTCTTCCATTGCAATTGTAAACGAGAGAGAAAAAGTTATTGAACGTTTGTGATTTCTCCCCAGGAGTAATCTTTTCAATTTCACCACTCAGGTAATGTTATTACCTGCTAGATTATTTTAGGCTGTTTAGATTTTTTTTGCCATTAAGGGAAAATATCTTTATTTCCTAATGCTCAATATTTTATTAATAAATTATTCTCAGAAAACTAGTGCCTTGAGCTACATCTGTGGAAAAGTGTAATAATTAGTAGCATTGCAAAACAACTTTAAAACGTATCTAACATAGCCTAAGGGGAGTTGATAAGAGGCCTCTCATTTCTGATCCAAAATAGACAATGGTCTTCAACAGTTAAACATTTCAAACATAACTATCTAGAAGATATTTCTATCTTGGTGCCATAAACATCCAAGTCAGTGAATTACTTATCATGGAAATAACAAAATGAAAGCCTCCTGTTTAGATTATTTCTTCCATAAACTGAGTATCAAACAACTAACAACTCTGGCCACCCAAGCCAATAGTACTGGAACTACTACTAATGTTACTAATAATAACGAAGAGTAGGTCAGCCTAGAGTGATCTGTTGGATAAGGTCTACCTTTCACAGAGTGAAAACAGAATGCCCAAGCAATGCTTTACTCAACTATTCGCCCACAGTTCATGTGGCCCCAGATCTGTCAATATTAAACCATTGTTCTTATAAAGCAGATAGAATTATGCTGCTGGGAGACAGCCTGGTTGAAAATCAAGTTGTGTTTTATTGTACGATGGGTTATGCTCTGATTTGTTTCAAAGATAACACATAAAAGTGATGTGATGGACCCATTTTTCCAAAAATAGTGGTTTATCTCTGACTATAAACTATTATTTCCAAATGAATCAAGGCTTATTATCAGGCCAACAACAAGCAGAATATGATTCTGAATTGTATTTGTTTTACTCTTTGTCTAATATTTTGGGATATCATGCCTCATTACAAATTCTAGTTGGTAATTTATTTTGAAAATTTTCTGAAAGGATTTTCCTTGCTAAGAAGAAATGACCTTTCTTGTCATTTCAAGTGATAATGACACATAGTTCATAAATAAAAGTAATATTATGAAATAATTCAGAATGTGGTCATATGAAAAACATTCAGCAATTGTCCTTTCTGTCAGAGCTGTACATATTAAGGGCTTTTCTCTTAGAGTTCAGGTTTGATAAATCAGTATTTTCTAATTAGCTGGTAGGCTAGCAGTCACACCCCATCTGCTCTTCCCCCATCTCATAACACACTCTGTCTATCTCTTCCAGCCTTGCATCAAACTCCTGCTGTTCTCCATTTAGCATCAACTTCCTTTCTGCCCTGATCCTAACCCATTCTTCTTTGGAGCTGTCAGCTCTGGCTCTCTGTGACTCAGCACTGAATTTCATACCAGAGTAAGCTGAAATCCATTTCCAAGCCATTAAATCTGTATTTGCTCAAGTCAAGAGTCACAACCTCACCTAAATTCTCTGTGTTTTCCTCTGGTCTTGACCCCTTCCTTTGTGGAAATTGTCAGTCCTCCCTCTACAGTCACAATAAAATCCAAATAAGGGTTAAATCCTGACCCTACTTGCATTTGAAAACTTTTCTCACTCTAGATGCATATAGAGAAAGACTTGAAGCTACAAGGACTGAATCTGATAGAACATCTCTTTCGCTAGTCATGTGCAGAGATAGATTAAAGCTAAACACAGCTCAGATCAATCAAAAGTTCAGACCACTGAAAACCACTCTTTGACTCTCATAAATTGGTGTAGCTTACAAAAGGTGAAAAAAAAATCTATGAATGGAGAAAGCTACCATTAAGAATTTTAAGAAAGATACCCAACAAATTGATATAACCACAGATTATGATATGATAATGCAAAGTACCTTCACATATGTTGGATAAGCTCTTCTTTGGCAATGAATACACTAGAAAAATGTACACTTGTTTGCTTTGTTTTTGAAAGCAAATAATATGCATAGTGCTTTAATCCAATAATATTCATGTATGATGTGTGCTGTTGCACTTTTTGTTTGCTTGGCTATATTTTAGTGTTTAGTTAAATAGTGATATTTGACAGCAAAACAAAAATTCGGCACATGCTTGAAGTGGACTATGTAACTCAATTGCTGACGTTTTGTATCTTATTTTTCCATAATGTCTTAAAAACAGGAGTGTGTTCTACTGCTCATAGCTCTTGTATGTAGTAAGTAATTACATGAAATTAAGATCTAAGTAGAACACAGTATTTTCCTAAACTATTAGGAACTTTATATCCCATTCCATTCTAATCAGACTTTTTAGTAAATTTTATAATTTCATTTTTAATTAAAAGTAATTATATATCTGTCCTGGATTGTATATAAAGCTCTTCTTCAAGATAATCTGGAACGTGATTTAATCATGGTTGTTTCTTTTCTGCAAAAAGAAAGAAATCTAAACTTCCAAACTATTTGGCTGCTCCCTCAAAGAGTATGTTTATACCAGCAGGATCTTCGAGTCTTCTTCACTTGCTGCTAGCTCCGATGTGGCAGATTGGGTCCAGATTCTGACTTAAATGTCTTGGGTAGGAAAACTCAGAAGGTGAATCTTCAGTGAGGCCTCCATATACTAAAAGCTGCTGCTTAACTGGCAGTAAATGGAGCCTGGCAGCAAAATTAGTGTCTGTAAAAAAATGGATTTTAAAAATGTCTTGAACATGGGCATAAATTATGAACAAAGATTAAGTGCCACATGCTTACAAACCTTTGCTTTCCAAAGAATGTGATATGTATTTTCTGATTTTAAAATAAGAAATGTCTGTTTCAAATACATTTTTTAATTTCCTTGTTCTTCAGTCAATAAATGTTCAATAAAAAAAAAAAAAAATGTTGCTGATCCATTACCAACACAGCCTGCTCATTTTCTGAGCTGGCAAACTCTAACCTTGGCTCAGTGCTCACTATCTTTGACCTGCCCCCACAGGGCCCAGAAATCTTACAAAATACACCCTACCAACTAGATACCAAGGAAATACCATTTGGGGTTACATACCAATCAGGCAACAATCTGGTAGTCACTCTTCAGGCTTTGACAGATAGAAACATTTAGCTGTGATTGTGTATGATGTCATGTGGGTGAGTAAGGATTGTGTTGTGCTCATCAGTCTGTTTACATCAGGAGCTCATAAAGAAGAAAATCACTTCACTTTATGATGATGATTTTCTCTGTTTGACCTTTTCCAGCACCTGCAGAGAACAGATCATGCAGTAATCTGATCAAATGCACTCTTTCACATGCACCCCCACACAAGTACCACAATGTAAACTAAGTATTGAAAGAAAAATGCAACTACTCATAGGTATATATTTAAATTATAAAGCCTTTTTATTTTTGGAGTCCAAGGTGCCCTTGATTTTTCAGTAGTAGAAGTGCTTCTGTTTCTCATCTGAACTTGACCTTCTGGGTTCATTCTAAATGCTACTTAGGCAGCAATCTAAATGCTGGAGATTATAGATACTGATAAGTGGTGACTTTTTTTTCTATTCCAGAGAAAAGGAAACTAATTAAAAAAAACAAGAAGCCATATTTGTATTGGTAGATTATTTTTATTATTATCCGTCAAATAGATGGATCTTATCAAATATATCTACTAATACTTTTCTCTTTTATTATGTATAGAAAACCTGCACTTCATCAAATTACTTCTGCCAGTTTTCTATACATACAGTAAACGATTTCAGAAATTAACTCACTAGAACTCTTTGTTAAAATTTGTCATTTATCTATTAAAATTCTTCAGCTTTTGTCAGACAATGTACTTAGCTCTGTAATAAGAGTCCCTGAAGATATGTGTGTGATTTGTCAAAAGAGAGACAAAAAGTGTATAAAACTCTAAAATGTCAGCAATCAGGAGATTTAACAGACTTTAGTAAATTTACATAGAATGAATAGAAATCTTTGATATTAATAAACTTAGCTCCAGGGAGTACAAGAGAGGGAGCAAAGAATGTTAATTTGAATACCATTTCCACATCACTTCTTCCAAAACTAAAAATCAGTATGGATTAATGTGTGATAGAGTTTAAGTAACATAACTGTAACTCTTTATCACCACCCCAAAGTTTCAGAGTGAGAATGTTTTCTCTGAAGTAGACCAATAAAGTATATACATTTTATGTAGTTTATTTTCTTTAACACAAAGACTAATGTTAAATGAGACAAGGCATATAATGTATTATAAGAGTGTCTGGCAGAGAGTGAATTTTGCCTTTTTTCATAACCATTGAAACAGAAAGAGAAGAATCGTACCATAAAGGATAAGAATATTTCCTGACTTTAGGAAGCCTGATCAATAGCTAGTAATACACAGCACCGCAACAACCCCAACAAATGCTAGTATTTCTAAAGTAACACAGATATACAAACACACGACTTTCTTAAGACTCAGATGTTATGAGAGTAATCAATTGGAAAGAAAGAAGTAGGGGACAGTCCCTGGAAAAAGTAGGTGTTAAGCTACATTTTGAAGGGGAGATTGGTGGACATAATAGGGACTAATATGTACACACATTGGCAAGACTGAGCCAATCGTGTGCAAGGAAGAGCCAATAATTTGATTTTACTGAATCAAAATAAATATGTTATATGAGTTTGCTAGAACCCCCATAATAAAATACCACAGACTGGGTGGCTTAAACAACAAAAATTTATTTTTTCCACAGCTCTGGAAGTAGAAGTTCAAGATCAAGGTTTGGTTTCCTCTGAGGGCTCTCTCCTTGGCTTGTAGATGGCTGCCTCCTTTCTGTCTCCTCACGTGGTCCTTCTCTTGTGCACCTGCATTCCTGTATCCCTCTCTCTCTGTCCAAATTTCCTCTTCTTACAAGGACAACAGTCAGATTATATGGAGTTTCACCCTAACAGCCTCATTTTAACTTCATCACTTCCTTTAAGACCCTTGTCGGCCGGGCGCGGTGGCTCAAGCCTGTAATCCCAGCACTTTGGGAGGCCGAGGCGGGTGGATCACGAGGTCAGGAGATCGAGACTATCCTGGCTAACATGGTGAAACCCCGTCTCTACTAAAAATACAAAAAAAAACTAGCCGGGTGTGGTGGCGGGCGCCTGTAGTCTCAGCTACTTGGGAGGCTGAGGCGGGAGAATGGCGTGAACCCGGGAGGCGGAGCTTGCAGTGAGCCGAGATCACGCCACTGCACTCCAGCCTGGGAGACACAGCGAGACTCCGTCTCAAAAAAAAAAAAAAAAAGACCCTTGTCTCCAAATACAGTCACATTCTGAGGTACTGGGGTTTAGGGCTTCCACATATGAAATTTGGGGGGACACAGTTCACCCAATAACATATGTATTCTGGAGTGCTTATAACTTTAGGTGCTAAGATCTGGGCAATGCCCAGTAGCAATGAGAAGTGGGGTTCTTCTTGCTTATACATTTTTAGAATCAGGAAAACCTATCTATGGATATCAGGTAAAGGGAAGCACATCTGGAAGACCCTAAAGTTATAAACGATTTGATCATATCTCTCCTTCCACTGCTAGAAGAGAATACTGCAGAACACAAAGAGGAATGGAAAGAAATTAAGAGTTACCCCTTTATAGTTTCCATTCCAATCTCCTATTTCTCATTGACTGCCAAGAGCCTCTGAGCATAAAAATTTCCACATCTTTCAGTTATTTTTTCTAACCCATTCTTCCCATCATGCTTTGTCTTTCTGTTCCCTGCCAGAATGCCAAGCAGTATATTGCTGTGGAACAGTGGGCGTGTTGGTGTGTGTACGGGAGTGGGAGAGGTTCATGCAGAATTCAGTAGGTGGAAAGAAGAAAGATCTTTTCTTTTTTTATTCCTTAACTTTTGCCGTGAGCTGATATCACATGAGAAAATGTATTAGCTAATAAAACAAATATGCTGACATATTTTCCCATTGAAATGATTTTCTGGTTGGAAAAGTTAAAGTACAAGAAAAGAAAAAAAAAAGAGTAATGTTCATAAAACTTATTTTAGCATTCAAAAATGTATATTGGTGCCATTTTTAAAATAAATCTTCTATTGGACTAAAATTATTAATTATAAGGGCTTCCTCTGTTATAAAACTAATTTGTTGTTTTTTAGAAGTCATTGAACAGTAGCAATAACAACAGCAAATCCAGAGTTTACTATGTGCCAGGCATTGAAATAAACATTCTACAAATACTGTTTTGTTCTTGCAGCAACTCTGTTAGGTAGATAAAACTACTGTATCTGTTCTGTAACTCAGCCACAGAGAGGTTAATTGATTACCCCAAAACAGGAATTGATAGAGCCAGTAACTTCATGCAGGTAGTGTGATTTTAGGGCCCGGAATTTTAAGTATAACTTTACACATCTTTAATAACAAGACTCGTGTTTCTGTGACCAGTATTCATGAAAAATTGTAATTCTAAATTAAAAAATTAAAAAAACGGTTTACTCTACCATTAACAGAGAAGAGAGACATTTTTTTCTCAGAAAGGAAAGTATTTTAACTGAAAAACCAGTACCATATGGCAAGGAAATACATGCCTCTGTATAAAAACCTCACCCTCTAATGCTGTTTACTGATGTTCTGTTTGGATATTTGCTGATGATTTTTGTATGTCCTATTTGCCCTAATGCATTGTGGATCTTTATAAAGTAATCAGCACATAAAATATCCTTGCATAGATATTTTAAGTCTAGGATTTTATAATTGTAAAGCTAATTTCCATAATAGATTCAAAAGATTTTTAAAATGAAATTTCTGTCTTCCCATAATTATGTAACTCACCAAAGCATTTTTATGTGTGTCCTTAAAAATGTTAACAGTCTGAATGTTCAAGTTGTTGCTTCACTAACCAATATAGCTAATATAAAAATATATATGGCACAAAGATTGACCTTATTCTTCTGCTTAGAGAGGCTTCTATGATGGCTAAGACTCTAGCCAGTATGGAAATAAAGAAAATTGAAATATAAATTGTGTCTTGTCTTTGCTGGGTTGGAGCTATGTATGAGAATATTCCAGAAGGTTCACTAGCCCGTTTCGGCAGAGGCTGCTGGTTTTCCATGTATTCCTTTACATTTCCTAGCTTCCGCTTCAGTTAGGTTGAAACTATGTGACATGTTTCAGGCACTAGACTATGAGCAGAAGAGTCACTTCCGGTTTCAGAGATGTGCTGCCTCCATTTCTCTCTGCCTCTCCTCCAGTCGTTTTACAGTCTCTGTCTTCCAGACCAGGACTGCAAGATAACAGAGCCCTCTGTGTACCCTTGCTAGCCCTTATTAGACATGAAAGGTTGGATGTGGTAAGGTACTGAGATTTTGGGGTTGATTTGTTACAACATAATTTAGCCATGCTTATTGAAAATGAATATGAATTTCACTTAGACAAATGTAGAAGGTAGGGGTGGTGTAAGAATTTATTATACATTCAGATAAGCAAACTCAGTGGACTTCCTGTGTATATTTCCCACATCTAAAACCACATCCTTTAAATAACCAAAAGAGTACACTTAAAAAAAATCCTTTTCTGTTTCCTTTTCAACCCAAATAATTAACATCTTGGAATAGATGTTATGAAATATATAGATAATTACAGGTACAAGCATGAAGAAAAATTTAAGAGAAAAACTTCTTGGAATAAGAAAAATTTCAGTAAAACTCACGTAACTTTGACTGCCTGTACCTAGTGAAATTGCCACACTTGTCTAATTTTAAATTCATCCTATGACCAATCATTGTGCTCAAGAGTTAGCTTCACTTTAGTGGATGCTGTGAAACAATACATAAATCCCTTCTTTAAAACCAAGGTGCTCATTCCTCCAGCTGCAGGAGAGTTGCTGCTGAGAGCTCACAGATGAGTCTCTCCCCAGGATTTGCCCTCGACTGAAGAGAGCTGCCTGCTCAAAGTCTGTCCCTTCCCTGGGATAACCTACTCCCAAAGACCTGTAGGCATGGTGGGTACAAAGGCCTTGCCTCTTTTTGCCTCTGTTTGGAACATTTTTGAACTGCTATCCCCATCAAATGTGTTGGGGCCTCTGTTACACCTTTACTACATTTTAACTCTTCCCTTGGCAAATTCTATTTCCCTTTCTACCTAGTGTATGTTATTCCCAAGAGCTCTCCCCAGTAATCCTCCTGCAGGTAGATCTCTGTTCTGAGTCTTTTGCCTGAGGAACTCAACTTATGCTATCTATAAGGCACATAACAGAATTGCAGCTTACAATGAAAGGGTAGTTTGTGCATAAAGAAAATCTGAATCTTTTTCTTTTTTAAGATATCTAAAGTAAATGGCCTTATTTATAATCTATAAATAGAATTAGAAGTGACTATTTTAACATAATTTTTATTTTGAAATAATTTTAGCTTTCCAGAAAAATTGCAAAATATTACAAAGACTTCTTATATATTTTAACCCAGTTTTCCCGAATGTTAACACCTTACATTACCATAGTATAGTTGCCAAAACTAAGAAATGAACCTTGATGCTTAACTATTAACTAACCTCCAGACAGCATTCAAATTTCACCACTTTTTCCATTAACTGGCTCTTTCTGTTCCAGGATACATCCAGGATACAATATCACATAGAGACAATAGTCATTTTTGATGGGCAAAGTTAATGAAACTCTTATATGCACATATGCCTATATATATACAAATGACATTAATGGCTAACAATATTAGAAATATTTTTAAATCTACATATGTATAGCATACCAGTCTAATACTAATTAGCTGTTTGACTTTATGCATAGTTCTTCACTTCTCTGGGCCTCAGTTGACACATACATAAATAAGCAGGGTTAAATTTGATATCTTCTGTTCTTCCCATTTTTGCATTCTGTGTTTCAATGCTGTTAAAGATGACATGAAACTTCGCAGAGCATTTAGCAGGAAAGAAAATTTTCCTGTTAAAAATTACAATTAAAATGGCAGATTTCTAATTAATGTAAATAAAGTGGCCATACCTCCATAAACTTGGTGGGATATTGATATAATTTTTATCATTAATTTGAATTTTAAAAAATACCAGCTAGTTTCCTTGAGCAACCAAATAAATAAATAAATAAATAAATAAATAACAAAAAATTGTTAGATAGAACAAGAAAAAGGTACACCTATGAAAAGATGAGAAAGCATTTGGAGTAATTCTTACTCATTAGCTAAGTATATTTATGTAAGGTTGGCAAAGAAATGGCCTGGACTGGTAAAGCTGGAGATTAGAAAACCTCAGAAGATGCCACATTCTGATCAACATTTAATTATTTTTTGTAAATATAAATCTAGTTCAATAGATCAAAATGAGAATGGTTATTATTCTGCAGAAGAACATCAATTTCTTAAAAATAAATTATGCTAATATCTAGGTATGTTGTTGCAAATGAAAAAAACTATATAAAGAAGTACAGTACATGCTCTAATTCAAATCCTTTCCATTACGAGAGTCATTTAATAAAACTCTACTTGTGACAGTCACTAGTAATTTGTAAATAAACACTAACTTAAATATGAACACTAAGTGATAGTGCATATTTTGTTTGCAAAAGAAAAGCTGTAATATAAAGAGTGATTACTTATTTAAATATATTCTGAAATTATTGATGAAATTTTAAGTATTCATCTGAATCAATTTATTTACAAAAATAATGTGGTAAATTTCATGATTAATACAATTACAATAGGGTTCAGAGTTTAATTTTTAGCAATGAACGTGTTTGTTTTCCTAATTTCTAAAAAGCATTTTTAATATTGGTACTCTTGCATAATGGAAACCTTATGGAAATTTGTATTTTATCCAAACACCTGTATGTGCAAATCATTAATTTGTAAGGAGCTGAATCACTTGGATGATGCAACTCTGCTGAAAGCTTTCTGTAATGTGGAAATGAGCATGATATTCATGAATGAGTTAGAATTTGATTTCTTTTCAAGAATGATATTTATGTATACTAGCTAACCTATGGAAGCTAGAAACATATATCTCTATCCTATCCGGGAAGTGCTATTTATTTATTTATTTATTTTAATTTTTTTTGTTGTTGAGACGGAGTCTCGCTCTGTCGCCCAGGCTGGAGTGCAGTGGCCAGATCTCAGCTCACTGCAAGCTCTGCCTCCCGGGTTTACACCATTCTCCTGCCCCAGCCTCCCAAGTAGCGGGGACTACAGGCACCCGCCACCTCGCCTGGCTAGTTTTTTGTATTTTTTTAGTAGAGACGGGGTTTCACTGTGTTAGCCAGGATGGTCTCGATCTCCTGACCTCGTGATCCGCCTGTCTCGGCCTCCCAAAGTGCTGGAATTACAGGCTTGAGCCACCGCACCCGGCCCCTATCCGGGAAGTGCTATTTAATCATCTTGCCTTTCAAAAGTTTATGTAAACATGGAGAAAATAATTCAAACCTGGGTCTTCCTTCTTTTCTGAAGAAAGTCAATTTTATATTTACTTCATGCCTGATGGATGGACTGCACATGTGCAGGCATTGGAACATATGAACTCTAATGAGGATGGGGGCTCAACAGCCTTTCAGATGTAGTTATAAGATTATCTTTAGGTCTGGGCATTTTAACAAGGAAGAGAAATGTGATTTTTAAGTTATGGGCATAGCTTTTCCTGGTAGATGGTTCCATTTTTTTCTGGAATTATCTGCAGGTCATTGCAAAAGAATCAGGCTTGTAGCTACTTCTCTGACAGAGTCAAACTCTCCAATTCAATTATTCTGAGCAAAACAAACAAGGAAGGGGACACTCTTACAGATTGAAGATCTCTTTGTGATATGACTGGCCCAATTCAATTGCCTGAGCATCACGTAGAAACAATAGTTTGATACTTCAAAGGGTAGGTGACATTCAAATCTTTCTTATTTGGCTTTGTAATCCGTGATATTGTTATTTTCCCAACACATTTGCTTTCCTAATTGTGTTTTGCTTGGATTAGTATTAAAAGTTTGTCTTCCTTGAGCACACACCAGCTGGGTGGTGGGAGGAAAGGGCCTCAAAGCTAACCAGGCAGTGGGGCAATACAGCTCTAAGATTCAAAATTAGTCACGAATATTCGCAAAGCAGATAATCTCCTGTAGATAAACAAAAGGTACTGGAACCATCCCAGGACCATCTTATCTCTTGTTCTAATTCTTAGGCTACTAAATTTTTCTTTACTTTTTTTTTGGTACTGAGTAACAGGTACATTAAGACATTTCATGTAAGGATTTTTAATTGAAATTGATAGCTCTTTGAAAACAAAAAAAATATGTATTTTTATTCTTGGTTATATTTCCTTTTCATTTGAAAGATCACTTATATGTATGTGGGAATAGCTAATAAAACATGAGATTAATATGTTTCCAGGGCCTAACAACTTGTGGATATTGGATACTCATCTAATTTGTCATTCAACTAGGAAACAATTGTTTTGCCCCTCTGTACTTCAGTTTCTTCTCCCTGGATTGTAGATAAAAATAACAAAACCTTTAAAAGACATTGTGAGGATTAAAAAATAATGGATGTCTGATATCAATAAGTAAAAGGTTTTACAAGTGTTTTGACTTTATTCTTTTCTTTGCACAGTACCATTGCCATGGATCAGCCTTCTTTAGGATGCCAAAATAATTGTTGCTATAATAATTATTTTATATTCACTGAACAAGAGTAATATTCTTGGCATAACACAATACAATGAGGAAAATGAACTTCTTGTCCTGGGGAGGATGCAGGGATAGTGAACTCCAAGAATAACAGAGGAACCTCAGAAACATGCAGTACTGTTCAGTAGTCAGTTACTCCTAAAACAAAACAAAACGAAAATAGTGATGATTGCTTTTCTCTTCCTTTTAAAAATTACTTATTGTGTTCCCTGCAAGATGACTGAATAGGAACAGCCCCAGTCTGCAGCTCCCAGGGAGACCAACGCAGAAGGCAGGTAATTTCTGCATTTCCAATTGTGCAGTGCCTGGAACGCAAGTGAGAGAGAACCACTCACTCCCCTGGAAAGGGGGCTGAAGCCAGGGAGCCAAGTAGTCTTGTTAAGAGGATCCCAACCCCACAGAGCCAAGCAAGCTAAGATCCACTGACTTGAAATTCTCGCTGCCAGCACAACAGTCTGAAGTCGACCTGGGACACTGGAGCTTGATGGGGGGAAGGGCATCTGCCATGACTGAGGCTTGAGTAGGCGCACCCCCAGGAACTTTGGACTGGGCAGAGCCCATTGCAGCCCAGCAAAACCACATTAGGCAGGCTGTCTCTCTAGATTCCTCCTCTCTGGGCAGGGCATCTCTGAAAGAAAGGCAGCAGTCCCAGTTAGGGGGTTATAGATAAAACTCCCATCATTTCCCTTGGACCTGGGGGAAAGGCTGCTGTGGGCACAGCTTCAGTGGACTTAAATGTTCCTACCTGCTGGCTATGAAGAGAGAAGCAGATCTTCCAGCACAGCACTTGAGCTCTGCTAAGGGACAGACTGCCACCTCAAGTGGGTCCCTGACCCCCAAGTCTCCTGAGAGGGAGACACCTCCTAGCAGGGGTCGACAGACACCTCATACAGGAGAGCTCTGGCTGGCATCTGGCAGGTGCCCCTCTGGGATGAAGCTTCCAGAGGAAAGAGCAGGCAGCAATCTTTGCTGTTCTGCAGTGTCTGCTGGTGATACTCAGGCAAACAGGATCTAGAGTGGATCCCCAGCAAACTCGAGCAGACCTGCAGAAGAGGGGCCTGAATGTTAGAAGGGAAACTAACAAACAGAAAGCAATAGAATCAACTTAAAAAAAATGACCAAGCAAAAACTCCATCTGAAGGTCACCAACAGCAAAGACCAAAGGTAGATAAATCCAAGGAAGATGAGGAAAAACCAGTGCAAAAAGGCTGAAAATGCCAAAACCCAGAATGTCTCTTCTCCTGCAAAGGATCGCAACTCCTCACCAGCAAGGGACAAAACTGGATGGAGAATGAGCTTGACAAATTGACAGCAGCAGGCTTTAGAAGGTGGGTAATAAACTCCTCTGAGCTAAAGTAGTATGTTCTAATCAAACACAATGTAGCTAAGAACCTTGATAAAAGGTTAGAGGAATTGTTAACTAGAATAACAGTTTACGGAAGAACATAAATGACCCGATGGAGCTGAAAAACACAGCAGGAGAACTTTGTGCAGCATGCAGAAGTATCAATAGCCAAATCAATCAAGTGGAAAAAGAACATCAGAAATTGAAGATCAACATAACGAAATCAAGCATGAAGACAAGACTAGAGAAAAAAGAATGAAAAGGAATGAACAAAGCCTCCAAGAAATATGGGACTATGTGAAAAGACCAAACCTACGTTTGACTGGTGTACCTGAAAGTGATGGGGAGAATGGAACTAAGTTGGAAACCACTCTTCAGGAAATTACACGGGAGAACTTCCCCAACCTAGCAATACAGGTCAACATTCAAATTCAGGAAATAAAGAGAACACCAAAAGATGCTCCTTGAGAAGAACAGCCCCAAGACACATAATCATCAGATTCACCAAGGTTGAAATGAAGGAAAAAATGTTAAGGGCAGCCAGTAAGAAAGGTCAGGTTACCAACAAAGGGAAGTTAATCAGACGTTAGCAGCAATCTCTCTGAAGAAACCTTACTAGCCAGAAGAAGTGGGGGCCAATATTCAACATTCTTAAAAGAATTTTCAACCCAGAATTTTATATCCAGCTAAACTAAGCTTTATAAGTGGAGGAGAAATAAAATCCTTTACAGAGAGGCAAATGCTGAGGGATTTTGTCACCATGAAGCCTGCCTTATAAGAGATCCTGAAGGAAGCCCTAAATATGGAAAGGAAAAACCAGTACCAGCCACTGCAAAAACATGCCAAATTGTAAAGACCATTGACATTATGAAGAAACTGCATCAACTAACGGGCAAAATAATCAGTGAACACCATAATGACAGGATCTAATTCACACATAACAATAATAAACTTAAATGTGAATGGGCTAAATGCCTCAATTAAAAGGCACAGACTGGCAAATTGGATTAAACAGTCAAGACCCATCAGTGTGCTGCATTCAGGAGACCTGTCTCATGTGTAAAGACATACATAGGCTAAAAATAAAGGGATGCAGGAATAGTTACAAAGCAAATGGAAAGCCAAAAAAAAAAAAAAAAAAAAAAAAAAAAAAAAAAAAACAAAAAAAAAACCAGGGGTTGCAATCCTACTCTCTGATAAAACAGACTTTAAACCAACAAAGATCATAAAAGACAAAGAAAGGCATTACACAATGGTAAAGAGATCAATGCAACAAGAAGTGCTGACTGTTCTAAATATATATGCACCCAATACAGGAGCACCCAGATTCATAAAGCAAGTTCTTAGAGACCTACAAATAGACTTAGCCTTCAACACAATAATAGTGGGAGACTTTAACACCCCACTGTCAATATTAGATCAATGAGACAGAAAATTAACAAGGATATTCAGGACTTGAACTCAGCTTGACTAAGCAGAACTAATAGACACCTACAGAACTCTCCACTCCAAATCAACAGAAAATGTATTCTTCTCAGTACCACATAGCACTTATTCTAAAATTGACCACATAATTGGAAGTAAACACTCCTCAGCAAATGTAAAAGAACAGAAATTATAACAAATAATCTCTCAGACCACAGTGCAATCAAATTAGAACTTAGGATTGAGAAACTCACTCAAAACCCCATAACTACATGGAAACTGAACAACCTACTCCTGAATGACTACTGGGTAAATAATGAAATTAAGGCAGTAAAAAAGTAAGTTCTTCGCAACCAATGAAAACAAAGACACAACACACCAGAATCTCTGGGACACAGCTAAAGCAGTTTTCACAGGGAAATTTATAGCACTAACTGCCCACAAGAGAAAGTGGGAAATATCTAAAAATGACACCCTAGCATCACAATTAAAATAACTAAAGAAGCAAGAGCACACAAATTCAAAAGTTAGCAGAAGACAAGAAATAACTGAGATCAGAGCAGAATGGAATGAGATAGAGAAACAAAAACCCTTCAAAAAATCATTGAATCCAGGAGCTGTTTTTTTGAAAAGATTAACAAAACATATAGATCGCTAGCCAGATTAGTAAGGAAGAAAAGAGAGAAGAATCAAATAGACACAGTAGAAAATGATAAAGGAGAGATCACCACTGATCCCACAGAAATACAATCTACCAGCAAAGAATACTCTAAACATGTCTATGCAAATAAACTAGAAAACTTAGAAGAAATTGATAAATTTCTGGACACATACAACCTCCCAAGAATAACCCAGGAAGAGGTCGAATACCTGAATAGACCAATAACGGGTTCTGAAATTGAGAAAGCCATTGATAGCCTACCAATAAAAAAAAACCCAGGACGAGACAGATTCACAGCCAAATTCTACCCGAGGTGCAAAGAGGTCCTGGTGCCATTCTTTCTGAAACTATTCCAAAAAATATAAAAAGAAGGACTCCTCCCTAACTCATTTTATGAGGCCTACATCATCCTGATACCAAAACCTGGCAAAGACACAACAAAAAGAAAATATCCCTGATGAACATCCATGCAAAAATCTTCAATAAAATATTGGAAAACCAAATCCAGCAGCATAACAAAAAGCTTATCCACAACGATCAAGTCAGCTTCATCCCTGGGATGCAAGGCTGGTTCAATATATGCAAATCAATGAATGTAATCCATCACATAAACAGAACCTAGGACAAAAACCACTTGATTATCTCAATAGATGCAGAAAAGACCTTCAATAAAATTGAACACCCTCCATGCTAAAAACTCCAATAAACTAGTTATTGATGGAATATCAATAGGCAAAAGCTGGAAGCAATCCCTTTGAAAACCAGCACAAGATAAGGATGCCATCTCTCACCACTCCTATTAAACATAGTATTGGAATTCCTGGCCAGGGCAATCAGGCAAGAGGAAGAAATAAGGCGTATTCAAATAGGAAGAGAGGAAGTCAAATTGTTTCTGTTTGCAGATGACATGATTGTATATTTAGAAAACACCATCGTCTCAGCTCAAAAACTCCTTAAGCTGATAAGCAACTTCAGCAGTCTCAGGGTACAAAATCAATGTGTAAAAATCACAAGCATTCTTATACACTAATAATAGACAAACAAAGAACCAACTTATGCGCAAACACCCATTCACAATTGCTACAAACAGAATAAAATACCTAGGAATACAACTTACAAGGGATGTGAAGGACCTCTTGAAGGAGAAATACAAACCACTGCTCAAGTAAATAAGAGAAGACACAAACAAATGAAAAATGCTCATGGGTAGGAAGAATCAATATTGTGAAAATGGCCATCATGCCCGAAGTAATTTATAGATTCAATGCTATTAACATCAAGCTACCATTGACTTTCTTCACAGAATTAGAAAAAACTACTTTAAATTTCATATGGAACCAAAACAGAGCCCATATTGCCAAGACAATCCTAAGCAAAAAGAACAAACCTGGAGGCATCCCGCTACCTGACTTCAAACTATACTGCAAGGCTACAATAACCAAAACAGCGTGGTACTGGTATCAAAACAAATGTATACACCAATGGAACAGAACAGAGGCCTCAGAAATAACACCACACATCTACAACCATCTGATCTTTGACAAACCTGACAAAAACAAGCAATGGGGAAAGGATTCCCTATTTAATAAATTATTTTGGGAAAATTGTCTAGCCATATGCAGAGAACTGAAACTGGACCCCTTCCTTACACCTTACACAAAAATTAACTCAAGATGGATTAAAGATTTAAATGTAAGACCTAAAACCATAAAAACCCTAGATGAAAACATAGGCAATGCCATTCAGGACATAGGCATGGCCAAAGACTTCATGACCTAAACACCAATAGCAACTGCAACAGAGCCAAAATTGACAAATGGGATGTAATTCAACTAAAGAGCTTCTGCACAGCAAAAGAGTGAACAGGCAACCTACAGAATGGGGAAAAAACTTTTGCAATCTATACATCTGACAAAGGGCTAATATCAAGAATCTACAAGGAACTTAAACAAATTTACAAGACAAAAAAAAAAAACTCCATCAAAAAATGGCCAAAATATATGAACAGATGCTTTTCAAAAGAAGACATTTATGCATCCAACAAACATGAAAAAAAGCTCATCATCACTAGTCATTAGAGAAATGCAAATCAAAACCACAATGAGATACCATCTCATGCCATTTAGAATGGCAACCATTAAAAAGTCAGGAAACAACAGATGCTGGAGAGGATATGGAGCAATAGGAACGCTTTTACACTGTCGGTGGGAGTGGAAACTAGTTCAACCATTGTGGAAGACAGTGTGGCGATTCCTCAAGGATCTAGAATCAGAAATACCATTTGACCCAGCAATCCCATTACTGGGTATTTACCCAAAGGATTATAACTTATTCTTTTATAAAGACACATGCACATGTATGTTTATTGCAGCACTATTTAAAATAGCAAAGACTTGGAACCAACCCAAATGTCCATGAATGATAGACTGGATAAAGCAAATGTGCCACCTATATACCATGGAATACTATGCAGCCATAAAATAAAAGAATGAGTTCATGTCCTTTGCAGAGATATGGATGAAACTGGAAACCATCATTCTCAGCAAACTAATACAGGAACAGAAAACTGGACAGCGCATGTTCTCACTCCTAAGTGGGAGTTGCACAATGAGAATATATGGGCACAGGGAGGGGATCATCACACACTGAGGCCTGTCGGGGGGCATCAAGGGCAAGGGGAGGGACAGCATTAGGAGAAATGCCTAATATGGTGCAGCAAACCACTATGGCACATGTGTACCTACGTAACAAACCTGCACATTTTGCACATGTATCCCACAACTTAAAGTATAATTTATTAAAAAAAGAAAAAAAAAAAGGAAAGAAAAAAAAATTCTCAATAAAGAATTTATGTATAAATGTTCACATATATTTATGTATAAATGTTCACATGTCATATATTTGAAGTCTGCACTGCACGTCCCGCTTTCACGGACCTTTTTAAGGGGGTTTGAAATTAAAATTACAGTCCACTGACAGAACATGTTTAGTTCTGTGTTCATTCTATTCTCTATTTTGGGTATACATACACATTTGGATACACCATCTTTCCCTTGAAACACTACCCAACTTCCTTCCTCCCACACTAGTTCTTTCCAATATTGAAAGTCAGGTTAAATATTTTATTTAGGAAGACATGAAATATAACCTTTTAAAATAAAAATATAATCACTTTTTAAGCATATTTCACCATGAAGGTGGATGCTGTCTTCTTTAATTATATGATAAGCGCACCATCCATGACCATCAACTTGACTCTGTTGAGTACATGCTCTTGTCTCTCCCTTTGTATAATGACAACACATTCTCTTTATTTTCATTCTCCTTGCTAATCCTTTTTTAATATCTTTTATTGACCTCATATCTTGATCCACTCCTGTTAAGTATTATCCAAGGCTCTGTTCTACAGGTCTCGTTCTTTCATTTTCCTTTTGCACTTTGAGATCTTGCTTCCTCACTTCTGTATGGATGTATTTGCCAAGGGAATATGTGCTAACCTATAGAAAAACACTGGCTCTTTATGGGGTCACAGGGACCCACAGACAAAATGTACTCACATTTTGGTGCCATCGTGAAACATGGCTGGTTGAGTGCAGATAAAACATCTTTGTGCTGATGGCCATTATGAATCTGTTGAATAAAACATTGCTTGAAATGTTGATTTTCGATAATCACATCACACATTATTTGAAGATTATGTCTAAATATAGTTCAAAAAGCTAAGAAAATAGATATGAAAACTCATTGAATATTTTGATGGAGAAAAACTTTCTAGACTTTAAAGCAATGTTCATAAAGGAGAATTCTAGATCTGATTCCATTCAAATATAGATACATATGTGCAAATCACAGAAACCTACAAGCAAAATTAACAAGCCAAAGAATAACTTGAAAATATTTATAACAAACTTGCAAATCAACAAATAAAATGTTAAGTCCCCTTACAGGAATGGTCAAAGAACATGAATAATTTAGAAAACAGGTAGTATAAATCACTAACAAACAAAATGTTTAAATCAAAAGTAATGAAGAAATAAAAATTAAAACAACAATAAAAAAAAACTCTAGAAGACACTAAAAGCAACCTTTCTAATTTTAAAATTTGAAATAGGTGTAATGTTCAATGCATGCATTGGATAGTATGACAAGCATGCCCAAACACAAGCTTAACAAAGTCTTTAAAAGCATCTGCAGTAGTTGACCAATAATTCCACTTCTAAGAATCTAAGCCAATAAAATAATTAGAAATATAGTCAAATATCTATATATAAGTAAACTACTCACTAAATGTTTTTAATCAAAATAATTTAAGAAGAAACAATCTAAAAGTCCAGTAATGTATAACCTAACCATGTAATACATTGCTGTGCAGTGTGTTAGTTAAAAGAAGAGTTATTTAAATACAGGAAAATGATTATATTAAAACATTTAAAAAAATACAGAATCTGGAAGTAAGTAGAAACTGGCTAGACTTCTTTAGGTGCTACAATGATAGCATAGATGGTTTTGTCTAAAATGTTGAGTATGGCAATATAACTTTCTTCCTTATTTTCCCTAGCTGTTTACATGTATTGCTTTCACTCAAAGATCTTCACTAAAAATTAAAGAAGAAACTTTAGTTATCAGAAGTAATTGATATCTAACACAGAAATCATTAACATGTAAATCATGATGAAAGACCAGAGCAAATCAATTTACATATTTTTATCTGTGTAGAATATGAGTAAATACAGCGAGATTCTTACAAAGCAAATAGGATCGTGTCACTCCCTGCCTAACACTTCCAGGGACTAATCAGGATAGCTAAAATAAACTCCAAGCCTCCTAACATGGCCTCTCGAGTACTGAAGGATCTGTCTCCTGCCTAGTCTCATCTATTAACCCTGTCTCCTCCACCCTTTATGTTTGCTGTTTTTCACCCACCCCTCCTCCTTTCACCTCTTAGGAAATGCCAGACTCCTTCCCTCAGTATCTTTAAGCATGCTCTTCTCTGTCTGAAACACTCTTTCGTTTTCTTATTTCTTGACTGACTCCTTCTCAAACTTTAGGTCTAAGCTTAAATGTCACTCAGAAAGGCTTTCCCTGAAACCAACATAAATCTGGTTCGTTCTGCCATGCTCATTCCCTGTTTTATACATTCATAGCTCTTACCCTAATTTGGGTGGGAAATTTTTCTTGAGAAAAGTCATTGAAGGTGTTTAGAGAACAAAGAATCCAACCAGTTGATTGAAAATCATAATAGTCTCTTTCCTTGTTAAATAGTTTGTAAGCATTCCTGACTTTTATAAACTGCGTACTTTGAGAAAATGGCAGTCTCAGTACATACGAATATAACACAAAAACATTGCTGATTTATAGTTTTCATGAGTGAAGTGAATGCATTGAAAGGAAAATATTGGAATTATACTTCAAAGATAACCAAATAAATAAGGGAATATGCCACAGGAAATTTGGAATTAAATAGTTGTCTAACCTTTTATTCAAGACATGTTGGATGGTGAGTTGAAATCCTTTCTAATAATAGGTTCTTTGATGGCTTAAAGCACAGTATTTTCTGAAGGGTGAGACGTAGCCCACCATATGGAGAACAGCAAAGGATGTTTTGGGCAGATACCTACATAAGGGGACATTCTGGGCAGAGAAGAATCTGGTATGTGGCAAATGGCAGAGCTCTATGTGTCTGAAAAAATGTTGAATGATCAGGAAATTGAAATGTGATGTTAGAGACAGGATTGGCCACAGAAGCAATAATTCTATTATAATTCTAAGTTATAATTCTAGTTATAATTCTAAGTCTCATAGGAAATTTAAAAATGGAGAGATGTGACAAGGTTTTACTTATAAGGAGATTCAGTTGGCTGGTCTATGGAAGTGGACTGCAGAGCAGCAGGAAGGAGTGTACAAAGGCTGGTTTGGAGGTTATTGTCATTCAGATAAGAGATGATGGCATCCTGGCTACTCATTAAGGTAGCCCTGTACATAGAGGAACATGGAGAGAGAAAGAATTAAGGAGAGAACAAAGGTCAATTTTGAAGAAGAGGGATTTGCTAATTGAATAAATGTGGTTGGTGAAGGAAAGAAATCCCACACTGGAGTCAATGCACCTAGGTGAATGTATGAATTATACAGCCTCATCTCATGACCCATCAAATCTTTACTGCAGTTCCTTCTTAGAAGTTTTATTTTGTTAAATTTACGTAGAATAACTCGATCTAAGATCCTAGTGTTTCCAATCACAGTCAGGCCTAAGATTATATAATAATTAGGTTTTAGTTAATTCTGAGACTCCGGAGACCAGCACTTGTTCATCATATGTCATAATCATATATTGTGGCATATCTCCAACCACTCAACTCAAAACCCTGGATTGGCACATAGTTTTATATATATAAAACTATGTGCATGGATTGCAGTAGGCAAATTATGGTTTAGGGGCCCCATAAATCTAATTTTTCAGCCATTTTGTTTCCTCCGAAAACTCTCATTCTTCTTCCATCTCACTCAAAGTGTGTGCATACTCTCTCCATCTGTACCCAAGAAAAAATTGTCTCTCAAAAAAACCTCTTCATCAATGTATGCCTATGTTTAAAAAAACCTGACTATTTCTTAATTCAAAGATAACATTTCAGAATTTGTTAAATCTTATGAGTAGACATTTTGTGGGACTTTGAAATTGTTCTTGTGCAATAAAGCACATCAGTGATTCTATAATACCATATGGTAAAAGCTACCTCTTCCATGAGAACACCCAGAAGGTAAATTCAGTTGTTCTCTTCATCATTACCTTACCTCTTACCATACATTTTCACAGTTTGGTTTTTTGTTTTGTTTTGTTTTGTTTTGTTTGGCTGCATATCATTTCATCTAATAGCAGAATATTGGGGCTTGAAGTCAGTTTAAGGATTATGAGCTAATCCAAATGTCCCAATATATAGATAAGGAAGCTACATCCGAAGGAAAAACACTTTTCAAGGTCACAGTGGCTAGAAACTGTTGCACTCACATCAAGAATCTGTCTTTCAACAGGCAACACAGTGTGCCTTCTACCCGCTGCTTCTTCCTTGAAGGCTTATCTTCAAGTGAAGGCTATGCCTCCTTCTCATGCCTCTGACATGGTGCTGATCTTCATTGAGCCCGAGTGTTCTCTCTGAAGAAAGAAAGACAGAAAGGCCAACCAGCACAGATATCTTTTCTACCCTATGTGGTGGCCCATAATGCAAAATGGAGGGTGTAGAATATTAAGATAGATTTCTTTATCTGGAATTTTCTGGGAAGAACATTGCAGTTGCTTAATGTGCATAGTAATGCCGTGGCGACTTTGTTAACATGCCGCTTCTAATTCACTAGATCTGGGATGGGGCCTGAGATTCTGCACCGCTAACAAGGTCCCAGGTGTTGTAGATGCTATGGGACTGCAGACCACGCAGAGCAGGTAGAGCACACACTTGAGACCCTCAAAACCTGTGCCTTGGGGTGCCCTCTGCTGGCGGCAGCTGTGCAAGCAGTTTTTAGGCTCCCTGTTGGCAATCCAGGGGATAGAAACAAGACAGATACTAGGTTTCTTCTCCAATGTGACGGTTGATTTTATGTGTCAACTTAGGTAGGCTATAGTGGTCAGTTGTTTGGTCAAACGCCAGGCTGGATGTTTCTTTGAAGGTATGAGATGTGATTAATATTTAAACTAGCTGATTTTGAGTAAAGCAGATTACCTCCCATAATGTGGGTGAGCCTCATCCAATCAGTTGAAGGCTTTAAGACAAAAGACTGAGATCCTTGGAAGAAGAAGGAATTGCAAGAATAGCAACCTGTGAACCTGTCCAAAACATTTCAGACTTTCCAGACCTCACAAATGTGTAAATAATTTCCTTAAAATAAATGTCTCTAGATAGACAGATAGAGATAAATATCTAAATCTTTCCCTATATCTACCTCGAGAGAGAGAAAGGAGGAACCAACAGAATGTGTGTGTATATGTGTGATATATATATATACATGCATACATATATATACACAGAGATATATATACATATATATGTGTGTGTATATATACACACACTGTTTCCACAGCAAAGGAAACTATCATCAGAGTGAACAGACAACCTACAGAATGGAAGAAAATGTTTGCAATCTGTCCATCTGACAAAGGTCTAATATCCAGAGTCTACAAGGAACTTAAACAAATTTACAAGAAAAAAAATCAAACAACCCCATTAAAAAGCAAGCAGAGGACATGAACAGACACTTCTTAAACGAGGACATACATGCAGCCAATAAACATATGAAAAAAAGCTTAATATCACTGATCACTAGAGAAATGAAAATCAAAACCACAGTGAGATACTATCTCTTGTCAGTCACAATAGCTATTATTAAAAATTCAAAACACTATAGATGCTGGTGAAGTTGCTGAGAAAAAAAAGAACACTTTTACATCATTGGTGGGAGTGTAAATTAGTCCAACCATTGTGGAAGACAGTGTGGTGATTCCTCCAAGACCTAGAGGCAGAAAAACTTGACTCAGAAATCCCATTCATTACTGGGTACACACCCAAAGGAATCATTCTGCTATAAAGGTACATCCACATGTATTTTCGTTGTAGCACAATTCACAATAGCAAGGACATGAAATCAACTTAAATATCCATCAATGATACACTCGATAAAGAAAAGGTAGCACATATACACCATGGATTATTATGTCCTTTGCAGGGACATGGATGGAGCTAGAAGCCATTATGGTCAGCAAACTAATACAGGAACAGAAAACCAAACACGGCATGTACTCACTTACTAGTGGGAGCTGAATAACGAGACCACATGGGCACATGGCAGGGAATAACACACACTGGACCCTATAGGAGGGAGTTGGGTGGAGGGAGGGAGAACATCAAGAAAGAAGAATAGCTAATGGTTGCTGGGCTTAATACCTAGGTGATGGGTTGGTCTGTGCAGCAAACCACCATGGCACTTGTTTACGTATGTAACAAACCTGCATGTCCCGTACATGTACCCTGAACTTCAAATAAAAGTTGAAGAAAAAACAACAAAAACTATATGTATATATATATATTCTTTTTCTCTAGAGAGCCTGACTAATACATCACAACGAGATAATATCAATTTCCTAGAATAATGCTGTTATATTTTCAAGTACTGACAAATATGAAAAGTTAACACTGAGAAAACATTAAATCTGTATTTCATTCATTTACGAAATATATTTGAGCATCTAGTCTGTACTAGTCCCTGGGGTTATAGACGAGAGGAATACGAAGTCCCTGCCCTCATGCAGTACGTGTTCTGGTCAGGGAGACAGGCAACAAATAAGTGCACAATGAATAGAAATGCAGAAAACAGCACACACCATGGAGAAAAAAGAGAAAGATAAAAGTAGATAGTAAAGGACTCTCAGAAGAGGTAATACTTGAAAGGTATTTAAATAGAGACTCTCCAAATTAATCGACATGTTTACCTGGCCAACTGATATCTGTAAGTATTCACCGTGTTCAACATGATTTTCTAGAGGCTGGGGATAAAAAGATAAATAATATCTGACTTTAAGAAACCTACACAGAGAAGTTGAAACACACACATCCTCAGAAAAGAGGATATTTAATAAAAGTTATACTAGAGAGGGTATCCTAAACTGTAAAATGGCCAGAAGATAAACAAAGTTTGGATTGGATAAATCCTTTAAACCAAATGAGTAGTGACAGAAATATATAGTGTACGTTGGGACTCAAATCTTCAGGTAAGTTATTTTTTGAGTATACTAAATTACATAATTAATTTTGCTTTCGGCAGTATTTCTTTGAAGATCTAATTTCAGCTCTCATATAACAAATGCTATCTAGCTATTGATCCTTCCAACTTTCAAGTCTCAACATTTGTTCTTCTGTTGTTTCTTTACGACTGGTAGCTATTAGGGCTGTCATTACACAGTTCTACTCTGATACCCATATGAAGTGCAGTACATAAAAGGAGGCATTGTTTAAGGGGTTAGAGTTTATGCTGGTTGGCCCAAATCGTAATCTCCTCTGCTTACCTCTACCTACTTATTAAGTTTTAGGCCTGGAATTTACTTTTTATGTTAAGCAAAAAGTATAAAGATAGGAAATACTATAGCTATTAAAAACAATATGTTGAGATATAAAAATATAAGCCTTGGGGTGAAGTTTTGAATTTGAAAGTGAATGTGCTTTCTGCATAACATATAGTTCTTTGCTCACCTTGTTGGGGAGAATCCAATTTGGGAGAGGTGAAAGAGAACTAATGTTTGTCAGGCTTTTTATACATAGTTCTTATATATCCTCACAATGTTATAGAAATGCTGGGATCTGGACTGATCTCAAGCCTGCTCAACTCTAGGTTCTGTGCTCTTCCTATACACCATGTTGTTTCCCCTAATTTGTGCAATAAACATAATTGATCTTCTGTGTTCAGTCTAGTTTCCCTCCAATTGAGACATAAGGACTTTTAAAAAATGCCTATCTCACCATATGACCTGTGTCCAGCACTTAAAACTTTCCTGTGGTTTTCTGTTGCCCTAAAGTTAAGGGGAAAACTCCATAACATGACCCATGAAGCTTTGCATTCTATGGTCCCAAAATTAGTTTCCAGTCTCTTCTTATACCCACTCACTGTCTTTCTACTTCAACCTTACACTGGTCATTTTTTACAATCCTTCCTGCCACAGGATGTTTGCACATGTCAGATTTTATAAAGTATTATTTGCTGTTCTCTTAACTTAATTAACATCCTTCAGGCCCTAGTTTAGGGGTCACCTCATCAAGCCAGGTAGGTAAGAAGTGGGGAATGAGTGATTATGGAAGTTTATGGGAGAAGGCCAACCACATGCAAGGAAACTGTATGAGTCTCACTGTTTTCCATAGAGGCTATGCCAATTTACATTCCCACCAACAGTTTTCAAGGGTTCCCTTTTTTCCACATCCTCACCAGCATCTATTTTCTTTTTTTAATTAAAACCATCCTAACAGGTGTGAGGTGATATCTCATTGTAGTTTTTATTTGCATTTCCCTGATGATTAGTGACACTGAGCACCTTACCATATATGTGTCGGTCCTTTGCATATCTATTCATGTCCTTTTACCATTTCCTAATCTGGTTATTTGGTTCTTGTGTGTTTGCTTATTTTTCTTTTCTTTTCTTTCTTTCTTTCTTTTTTTCTTTTTCGCTATTGCATTGTTGGAGCTCCTTGGATATTTTGAATATTAGCCCTTTATCCGATATTCAGATTGCAAACATTTTCTCTCATTCCAAGGTTGCCTTTTCATTTCATTGATTATTTTCTTTACTGTAGAGAAACTTTTGAGTTTGATGTAATCTACTAAACTTAAAATCTGGGTGTTCTCCCCCTGTGTTTTCTTTTAGGAGTTCTACAGTTTCAGCTCTTACATTTTAAGTGTGTGCCACTCCATATTTAGTTGACTTTTTGTATGGTGTAAGGTAAGAGTCCAATTTCATTCTTTTGCATATGGATTTCCAGTTTTCCCAATACTTTTTATTGAGGACTATTCTATCCTCATTGTGTATTCTTAGCACCCCTGTCAATAATCAGTTGACCCTATATGCGTGGGTTTATTTCTGGGCTCTATATTCTGTTCCATTGTTTCAGATGTCTGTTTTAATGCCAGTACCACGCTGGTTTGGTTAGTTAGCTCTGTAATATATTTTGAAATCAGGAAGTGTGATAGCTCCTGCTTTGTGATTCTTGCTTAAAATTGGTTTCGCTATCTGAGGTTGTTTTGTGCTTTCATAAAAATTTTAGGATTATATTTCTACTTTTGTGAAAAATGCCATGAGAATTTTGGTAGGAATTGCATTTAATCTGTAGATCGCTTTGGGTGGTATAGATATTTTTATAGTATCAATTCTTGTGATTCCTGAACATGGTATATCTTTCTATTTATTTGTGTCTGTTTTAATTTATTTCATCAGTGTTCTGTAATTTTCAGTGTAAGGACTGTTGAATTAGAGGAGCAGAAGTGAAGTTGGAGATATCAAGATAGATGTGTGAAGTACTAGATTTCACCTAATGTAAGGCACATGGAGTGGACCATAGGACACAATATGTCTTTTTGTGTTAAAATAGGTAATAAAATATCTGCTAATCAAATTGGAACAATACATTGATTGTAGCTTGTTACGATACATCCTGATTTCAGAGCATTTAAAACGTGCAGAAATATGCATCTACAACTGATGAAATAGAGTGCTTAGAGGTTTTGAGTGTAGAGAGAAAAAGAGACTGAAAGAGGTTAAGAATTAGTCTTTTAGTGATAATGATGAAATAGAAACTGATATTGCCAAATCTGGCAGAGAATATAAGACATGAACTCGTTTAGGGTAAAGATGGTGGTTTATTTTGGACTTGTTGAGTTTCAGGCTCTTGTAGAACATTTGTCCAAGGTAATATATAGTCTAATTGTGGAAGAAAGTCTGAGCTTGAAGTAGAGACTTGGGAATCAGGTACGCATAGGTTAGATATGCTTGAAATCATGACAATGGATGAAATCTCACAGGAAGCAATATAATGATAAATAGCAGTTACATAAGGCTCAAAATGTGTGAGAGACAGAAGAAGAAAGATAAATGGGGACAAGAAGAAGTGAGTATCATGCCATGAAAGATAAAAGAACAGAAAATCTGTAAGACAGAACATGGTCGTTAATATTCACTGCAGGACTGACTGGTAAGATAAGGGCTAGACTGTTCATTGGGTTGCATCATTAGTGACCTCAGCAGGAATAGTCTCTGTAGAGCAATGGGAGCAGAAGTTAGGTTGCAGTGGATGGAAGAAAGAATGTGGGATTAGGCAATAGACAGTGGTATGAAACCAATTGTTCAGTAAGTGTCTTTGAGAGGAAGAGAGAAAGTGGACAAAATTTGTCAGAAGAAGTTGATGAAAGGAAATAGTTTTAGTGCAAGAGAAAAGTTTAGTGCAAGAAAAATATTTTTAAACTGAGGGAAAAGAACCACTAGGGAAAGAATCTGAGAGAGTAGGAGAAAGGAAGGAGTTGTTCAAAGAATGGATGTGTGCTTGACATAATTCTGAATAGCCTTAACTTCCTCCCTAAAATAGAAACAAAGTTTTTTTGTTTTTTTTTTTTTGCTGTATGATATTGCCATTGGGAAGGGTTCTAATTATTGCAAGTTAAAAACATTTTCTAACTTAATAAACAATCTTTCTTATGTTTTCATATATAGGATTAAAATAGCAAAGTCAAAATAGCAAAGTTATAGTAAAAAGAGAGGGACTACTCTGATAAAGGTACTTCAGGCAGATATGCTTTATTGCTTTCTACATTTTATTATGTTTATTCAAGGCATGAGCTATGTACTGCAAAACCAAAACCTAGAACAATAACCAAGTTTTGCAACTGAAATGGTAGGAAAGCAAAATGGCAGTATGGTTAAGAGGTCATTAAAAATGACTCACAACATTTTATCCTTTTCGTACCACATTTTACTACACAGAGTTTCAGATGAGATAATGCAATGAATAAAATTGTTTTACCCCCAGAGAGAGCGCTAAAAAATGTTCAACTGTCTACTGGAGTAATAATGGAGACTTTTTAAACTATAAGAAGGCAGCTTGATCTTTTGACTCTCTGTCATGAAATGTGAGTAATGAGACTTATTCAGAAATTCTAAGAATGAAATGATAAAATAAACTTCTTAAATATAGTTAAAAATACTCTAAGACTTAAATGCCTTAATCACCCTTGAAAATTTTACTAGAAATGCATCTTCTTAAATTCTTAAAGGTAGATACCCATTCTAATGCTCTTTGCCCTTTTGAAAAGTAAATTCTTATTTTATACCTACTGCCAGGTAGTGAATAAAGTTTATAATGTCTGAAGAAAATTTTTTTTAAAATAAATCCCAACTGAATATTAATGAACACATTAAAAGTATGATCTTCCTGTGTTTTTAAAATTTTATTTTAGGATTAATTTTATCATTAAATAGAATATTTTATATGTAATAAAAGAATATTTTGTAACAATAGTATTCAATACCAAAATGTTTTTACAAACAGTGGCTAAATATTAATTTTAACAACTTTTACAAAAGATTAATATTTATTCAAAATTAGGTTTTCAAAAATCTATTTAAGCTGTTATAAATATTGGTTAAAAGACCATGGTTGAGAAGTCACATTATTTAATCCATTGAAGGTGACAGCTGTGAATTACATAAATGTGTAGTTATGGACTTTTTATCATTTATTACTTACTTACCAATCTGTAATGGCTTTGAATAGTCCACTGTGTAAGCATATATTTGATAATTTCAAGTACTGTATTTTATTATTTGGTAGACTTTGTACCAAAGCATGATGAAAAAGGTGTTTTCTTAGTGCTATTCCAGGGCCATTGCAGGTATTCACAAGTGATTCTGAAACATATTATTTACTAGTGTGAGGTTTGAGAATTTGTATGTTTCCAAAGTATGCATTGCTCCCCCACTATAAACTCTATGGAGGTTTTTTCAGATATATTTTTCTAGGGAAAAAAAACTTATTCCTATATTTTTCAACCTTACCTTTACCTTTGACCTTGCCCTAGACTGTCTTCTTGAAAAAAAAAATATAGTCTTGACAGCAGCAATTACTTAATTGCCGCCTCATTTCCTGTTTTTCCTGTAACTCTGATCTCTAAAAGATGTCTCCACCTGTACTACTGGCATCCTATTTCTTAGTTCACAGTTAGCTTCCACCTCCTAAAGTCTAGACTTTCACGTACCTCATAGCACTGAACTAATTACCACTATACTGTCTATCACCATATATCTCCTCAATTTCTGACTTTGTTTTATAAGACTAAATATTCTTTTCTCACAATTTGCCATTCTTCCTGTCTCATTCTTTTATTGTTTAACAGAGCCTGCATTCTCTAATTCATATTGTAAAAACTGTCCCAACTTACTGTTAACTCATTTACCTTAGTAACTGAGATTTGTTCATAAATGGAAAAAAAAAATGGCTTTAGCAATTTATAAGTACACATAACACTACAGAAGTTTAGAGGTGTACATAACCTTGCAGGTCATCTATTGAGACTCTCATTTAGTATATGTGGAATGCTAAGGCAAGAAAACTCAAGTGACCTTGATCCTACTGATGATGAATGACAACACTAGGACTAAAATCTATGTCTTCTTTGTACTTCATTGTGTCTGCTGCAGTTATTTATTATCACATAATAAATATGTGCAAGTGGCATAGGATGTCACTAGAGAAGGAGATTCTGACCAGACCAAAAATGTGTCTTGCATATGCATTATTTTCATATACTACATTTTATGTGGCCTAAGATACATTTGATTGCTAAATACCCTATATGTGTGTGCTTATACATATATATATATATATATATATATAAATAGGGAGAAAGAGAGTGTGCAAAACTTACCCATATATAACTGTAATAGTACAAATTAGTATAGAATCTTGAGATAAATTGCATTGGCATTAGTAGTGCCATCTAACTTACCTTCCATTAATTTTTCTGTTAATTTTAATAGGTAACCACATGTAATTAACTGATAATCAAATTTTACATTGACATCTTGACAAAGTAATGTTGTTAGGCAGAAAACATAAACACACTGGTTTAAATTTGTGTTACTGCCTCGTATAAAATGATATAAAACAACACTTACTAAAGGCAATGGAAAATCATGATTGCTGTGCTCAAGTAAAAGTTTTGGAATTTAAGAAGCACTTAGTTGGTGCATTAGGCCATTTAGGATGTTTCAACGTCTCAATTGACTGTAATTCCAATCTGCTCAAGTGCCCTGTTAATGACCTTCCATCTCCAAGTAAGCAGAGGAATTCAATGTTTATACTTTAAAAAAAAAAAAAATCTCTACCACAAACAGATTGAAGGACAGGTTCTTTTCATTCTATCTTCACTATGACAGGAGAGAGTAAATTGTTACCACTACATCAATTGAGAGAAACTTACCTTTAGTGGCTCTTAATGAAAGCTCTCATTGACAAAACAAAATCAACACGTCCAGGTATAAGGAAGCCACTTGAGTGTTTTCTATTTCTTATTGTCTAACAGTGAGTAATTATATTTGTAAAGTCTAAACAAGCAATGAAATTTACCCACACTTACACTTTAACTTTGGTGACATATAGCAAACAGATAGGTCTCTAGGCTTCCAGTAGAAACGTCACTCCAACATATAAATATTTTCAGATTTCCATGCAGAGACAAACAGTCCTAGTACTGGGGATGCTGCTACAAAGAAGTTTCTTGTTCAATCCCATGCCTAAAATAATATTGGAACCCAAAATACACCAATATCTAGATGAATTGGTACCAAATTAAGAAAGCAGAAAAACATGTTTTATTTTATCTTAAAGTAAAGAGGCAGCAGCTAACCATTAAAATTTAATGTAAAAGGCCACTGTGTCTTGCGATGTTGAATTTAATATATAAACTATTAACAACAAACACAAGGCACCTGATATCATCTTTCTTTGTAAGCATAAAAAAGGCATTTTGTGGCCAGGCATGGTGGCTCACGCCTGTAATCCCAGCACTTTGGGAGGCCGAGGTGGGTGAATCATGTCAGGAGATTGAGACAAGCCTGGCCAACATGACAAAACCCCATCTCTACTAAAAATACCAAGATTTGCAGGGTGTGGTGGTGGGCACCTGTAATCCCAGCTACTTGGGAGGTTGAGACAGGAGAATCGCTTGAACAGGGGAGGCGGAGGTTTCAGTGAGCTGAGATCTCTCCATTGCACTCCAGCCTGGGTAAGAGGAGCAAAACTCCATCTCAAAAAAAAAAACAAGAAAAAGAAAAAAATGGCATTTTGTATCTCCTAATATATTTATTCTCAGGTAATTTTTTGTTTCCAGCAGTGTGCAATATGATCCTTCTAACCTACAGAAAGAGTACTCCATCTTATTGTGTACAATGTAATTTTTATATTCAGAATATAAAAATATTGAAGCGAAATATCAGAATAATGACATTAATGTCTTGAACTATTTTTTAAAAAATCAAAGAAAATATATAAAACTATGTATTATTTCAGTTACAGTATTTTCCATGGACTTAAACTGACATAATGCAATTTTGTTATAGTATCAATAAATATTCCTTTGAGCAGAACTCAGATTTATTGTGATAGCAGCCATTCTCCCTGTATTTTAAAATAAATAAATAAATAAACTGAATTGCAAAAATACAAGGATTCCTTTAGGAATCCTTTCACATCAGAAGAGATTAAGTCAGACAGGTCTTTTCACTGCCTGCATTGTGTGTTCTCCTCTACACTACAAATAAGAGTACATTTTTAAAAATGGTAGACAATGAAAAACATTGTCACAAGAAAGTTTTACACAAATTAACTCTAGCCATATGAACAAAATAAAGTTTTTCAAGGCATCATGTCAAACAGTTGCCAAATTTTTACCTGATGAGGTGAGAGCAAGCTGATCTGTGTTGCTGGAGAGGGAGGTTGAAGGATTGGGTAGGGAGGACACGCTGGGGAGAAGGAATAAAAGGAGCAAGTGGCATAGGATGTCACTAGGGAAGTAGGTTCGGACCAGACTAAAAAAAAACTGCCTTGCATGTGAAGTTTCTGAGGCTTAGATCTTATCTTGTAAGTCACAGGGAGCCAGTGTTGGTTTTTCAAGCTAGAGAGTAATTCTTGGCTTTGATTCTTCAGTGTCTCATATTCCACCAGTAAATAGTAAGTGTCATGAAGAGAATGTCTCTAAAATTCACAGGTTTTAATGAATATTTTAGAAGTGGGTATTCTAATAGTTGTTGGAAGGATTTAAGTAGAATTGGAAGTAATCAAGGAAAGCAAAGGAAAGATATCTTAGTAGGAAAAGTGACTTGTGCAAAATCTGATAGAAGTAGACACATATGCATTTCAGCAGTAAGAATCAGAGGCGGGCTTGAGCACTCAGTGGTACTCTAAAACAGTGTTTAAGAGCACAAGCTTTGGAGTCATCTACTTGAGTTCAGATTTCAGTCCCAACACATGCTCTAGTTGAATAAACTTGAGCAAAGTGTCACAATTACTTTGGCTGCTTTATGTAAATGAGAAAGAAAGAAAGAGACAATGAGGAAAAGGGCAAGAAAAGAGCAGAAAAGAAAGGAAGGGTAGGAAAGGAAGGAGAAGGGAGGGGAGGCAAAGGGAGAAACTTACCGATGCGGGGTAACTGAAGGACTCAAATGGTACGTCTTGCAGCAATGGGCAGGAAGCTGGCAACTCTCATGGATTTGTAGTAAAAATAATATGCCATTAGTTTTAACCAATTGCCTTCTGTTCTACAATTATATTATTTCTAACTTTCATTTCTGTGACTCTATATAAAATTACCTCTATATATCACACATTTTACCCTAAAATACATAATAAATATGGAACTATTACATTATAAATACTGTACCATTTAAAACGTTTGATATACATTACCAAATTTAAATTTCAGAAAATTGTTGTCAAGTTACTCTTCCATCAGCAATATATGAGTGACCAATTTCTTACACTCTTCACAATACTCTGCATTATAATTTTCTTTCACATATTGTCTTTGACAACTTGATAGGTGTAAATGGTCTGGCTTTTCTTTTTTGATTTACATTTTTTGGATAATGAGTGATTTGACTATTTTATGCTTATTAGTCATTTATCCTTTCTATTTTGTGCATGTCCTGTGTGCCTCCTGACATTTTTATTGGAGAATATGTTAATTTTATTAATATTTTATTAAGTATATAAAGGGAAAAGATCAAAGGGTGAAAGACCTATTTTTGGAAAACATCCACAGTCCTGAGTACACAACAAATCAGGACTCAAAGAGGTAAATGAGGAATGAGGACAGCATTGCATACGGAAACAACTGGAAATGTTTCCCAGCGGAGAGTATCCAAGGTTATGGACAGGAATAACAGGGAGGAAGTCTGTTGATTTATGATCATAATGATCATAAATGATCCCTGAGCATGAGTAAAGCCTACTGTTGATGTTTTCTTATGTTCTGAGTTTACTTTTGGCTCCACTGAGTTTGGCATTGTCCTCTGCAGCCCTGTGCAGCTGGCACTACTAGGAAATTATGAACTTGACAGAAAGATGCCAGCAAATTTCTGCAGAGTAAGAGATGCAGTCTTGCACCCAGCCAGGAAAAAGATTTCCTGGCATTCAGAGACCCTCAGCATGAGTTTCATGAGGCCTTCAAGTTGTCCCCTTTACCTTCCTCATGGGACTTTGTTACCCTCCTGACTTTCCCAGGTGGCTGGCTGTAGCCTCTGCCTATACATCAGGTGGAAGAAACTAGTAGCAATTACTGCTTTTCCTTAATTATTCCTGTAACACTAGGAAAACTCATTTTTTAATTCACAGCAGTAGGCCCAGAACCTACATCTTCTCAGACTTTCTTTACATTTTATTTCACCATAATTTATGACATTTACTGAACCATTTAAAAAATAATAATATGGTTGGGCGCGGGGGCTCACGTCTGTAATCTCAGCATTTTGGGAGGCCAAAGTGGGCGAATCACGAGGTCAGGAGATCGAGACCATCCTGGCTAACATGGTGAAACCCCGTCTCTACTGAAAATACAAAAAAATTAGCAGGGCGTGGTGGCAGGCGCCTGTAGTCCCAGCTACTCGGGAGGCTGGGATTGCAGGCGTGAGCCACCATGCCCGGCCCTATGTTCATTTCTTTATTTATGTATTTTCTTGTCTTCTCTCTCTTTTCTTCTCCCTTTATCTTTTTCTCACATCTTTGTTTCACTTTTTAAAAAATTCCAACTTTCATTTTAGATTCAGGAGGTACATGTGCGGGTTTGTTACATGGGTATATTGCATGATGCTGAGGTTTGGGGTACCATTGATCCTGTCACCCAGGTAGTCAGCATAGTGCCCAATAGGTAGCTTTTCAACCCTTGCCACCTCCCTCCATGCCCCGCTAGTCCCCAGTGCCTGTTGTTTTTTATGTCCATGTGTACTCAAAGTTTAGCTTCCACTTATAAATCTCACATGTTTTTTAATGCCCATACTAAAAGAGTTACTAGGTATCTCATGTACACACAAGCACACACAAAAAAGCCATGCTTTTCACAATATACAAAAACAGCTTTAAAAGGTTTTAAATCTGTCAGTGGTAACTGTTTGTGACAATAAAACTGTGGACTTTTTCTAGCTATAGCTCCCATCCTGCAGGTCCACTGATCCTTAGAAGACAGAATGCAAGAGAAAGGATTCTCTCATTCATGTATTCCCTTCTTGGTCACATATGTCAGAAATATTCATATCTCAAATGGCAAACATGCTGTTCTTCTCACCACTTGAATATTTTCTTATTCCCTATTTCCTCATTCCACTCCATTTCTGAAACAGAGAATTGGCATTATACAGAAGAGAAAGTATGTGCCCAAGCTCCATCCAAATCCAGTTTTGCTGCTTAATAGTTCTCTGACCCTGGAGAAGTTAACTAAACTCTCTTGGCCTCAATTTCTTTAGCTATAAAGTGGATTTTTTAAAAAGCTACTTTACAGTTCATTTGGAAGAAACATGAATTGCTTAACAACCATCAGCTCCCTACCGCCTACAAATCTAGGAATTATCTATTATAGCTGAAAATTCAAATAGCATGAGCCTAAATATGGCAGTATACCAAATTGTATCATAATGCAAAGATAATTTTGAATCAGTCTAATTTCTTAGGATTGTGATATATTCCTTCCATATTTTAATTTGTAATGTACATTCCTCTTCAATTCTTAATGGTTTTATTTTTATTGTTTAAATTACAGGGTCTTACTCTCACTCAGGCTGGAGTGCAGTGGCGTGATCATGGCTCACTCCAGCCTTGACCGCTTGGGTTCAAGAGATCCTCCCACCTCAGCCTCCTGAATAGCTGGGACTACAGGTACATCCCATGCCTGGCTAATTTTTAAAAAAATTTTTCTAGAGATGGAGTCTCACTATGTTGCCTAGGCTGGTCTTGAATGCTTGGCCTCAAGTGATCTTCTGACCTCAGCTTCCCAGAGTGTTGAGACTGCAGGTGTGAGGCACCAAGCCTGGCCTCTTAATAGTTTTAAAATAATTTTCAAATGTCCCTTATTGTCATACTCTATAATACTTACGTATATGAAGTTTTTGAAGAGTATTTTGCTCTTCAAGCAGAAATCTCTGATATTTGAGCTTGAAAAAGTTAGTAAAATCTGTCAACTATGCTGTTAGGCACAGTAGCAAGATTTATATCTACTTATGCAATACTCCCATGTCATGAAAAAGAAGCTTTAGTCTTTCAAACTACAGCACTATGTCAATTAAAAATATATTGATGATGAATATGGATAAGTTAATTCACTCATAATTTACTTAGGTCATAAAACTAATTACAGATTATAGATAACTACAGGTAAATTGATCATGAAACCAAGTCATGTGGGTGGTCTACAGAGTAATCTCACAGTTCAAATCTGTGTGCTGTCCTAAGAGCATGACGCTAAACAGAAGCAATATTGGTTCATTGTACAGAGATATAGAGTCTGTTCTCTGGGCTTATTTTGCTCCTTTCTAAGATCACCTTTTATAAGGCAGATAGAAAGATTAGGGTGAGAAGGGATGGTGGGGGCTCGACTACATGGTAAGATTGAATTCAAATTTGTTCTTCAAAACATACTGTCACCTTAAGTTTGAAAGTAAGGCAGAGAGTTAGAAGTCCAAGGTAACCCTGACGTTGTGTTCAGAAAGAACCACCTGGAAGAGAGACTCCTTATACACTTAAGATGGATTAGAGTCTTATCCAAGCAAAAGTAACAAAGGAGGCATAATAACAATAAGTCTCAAAACTGCAAACTGCATTTTTCTGATCTTTGCGAGCATATCAAGAGACTTTGTTTTATGCTGTGTGAAATCAGCTCAAGGGCAGGGCTGAATATAAGTTCATAGTTCGCAATCATCTATCTCCTCCTCATGAATACATGTTATTTTATAAAAGGAAAACTGAATATATCTTTTTGGTATATTTTATTAACATTGTATAAAGTGACAAAAGCTAGGTTTATTTTGTTTTAACTTTGATCATCTTTGAGGTAGGGTCTTCCATTACTTTTCATTCACTAAAGTAACATTTTTTCTACTCTATTTTTTATTTTTATTTTAACTTCTATTTTAGGTTCAGGGGTACACGTGCAGGTTTATTATATAGGTGAACTCATGTAACAGAGGTTTGATGAATAGATTATTTCATCACCCAGGTACTAAGCTCTAGTACCCAACAGTTATTTCTGCTCCCTTCATCCTCCCACTCTCCACCCTCTGGTAGGACCCAGTGTCTGCTGTTGCCTTCTTTCTGTCCATGAATTCTCATCATTTAGCTCCCACTTATAAGTGAGAACATACGGTATTTCATTTTTTGTTTTCGAATTAGTTTGCTAAAGATAACGACCTCCAACTCCATTCATGTTCCCACAAAAGACATAATCTCATTCTTTTTTATGGCTGAATGGTATTCCACAGTGTATTTACGCTACATTATTTTAATCCAGTCTCTCATGGATGCGCATTTAAGTAGATTCCATCCATGTCTTTGTTACTGCGAACAGTGCTACAATAAACATACATGTACATGTGTCTTTGTGGTAGAATGATTTACATTCCTTTTGATATATACCCAGTAATGAGATTGGTGGATCGAATGGCAGTTCTGTTTTTAGCTCTTTGAAGAATCACCACACTCTTTTCCACAATGTTTGAACTAACCAAAAATGGTTGAAATGAGCCAACAACAGTGAATACACATTCCCTTTTCTCTGCAACTTTGCCAGCATGTTATGGTTTGACTTTGTAATAGCCATTCTGACTGGTATCTCATTGTGGTTTTGATTTGCATTTCTCTAATGATCAATGATGTTCAGCTCTTTTTAATATGATTGTTGACTGCATGTATGTCTTCTTTTGAAAAGTATCTGTTCATGTTCTTTGCCTACTTTTAAATGGGGTTGTTTGCTTTTATTCTTGTAAATTTTTTTAAGTTCCTTATAGATGATGGATAGTAGAACTTTGTCAGTTGCATAGTTTGCAAATATAATATTTTCTCCCATTCTGTAGGTTGTCTGTTTACTCTGTTAATAGTTTCTTTTGCTGTGCATAGCTCTTTAGATCAATTAGATCTCATTTGTCAATTTTTGTTTTTGTTGCGATTGCTTTTGGCATCCTTATCACGAAATATTTGCCCATACTTATATACAGAATGGTATCGCCTAGGTTGTCTTCTAGGATTTTTATAGATATTGGTTGTGTTTTAAATTTTTAATCCATCTTGAGTTTATTTTTGTATGTGATGTAAGGAAGTTTCAATCTTCTGCATATGGTTAGCCCGTTATCCCAGCAGCATTTATTGAATAGAAAGTCCTTTCTCCATTGCTTGTTTTTGTCAGCTATGTTGAAGATCAAATTGTTGTAGATATGTGACCTCATTTCTGGGCTCTCTGTTCTGTTCCATTGGTCTATGTGTCTGATTTTGTACCAGTATCATGCTGTTTTTGTTATTGTAGCCCTACAGTATAGTTTGAAGTCAGATAGCATGATGCGTCCTGCTTTGCTCTTTTTGCTTAGGACTGCCTTCGCTATTTGAGCTCTCTTTTTGGTTCTATACGATTTTTGAAACATTGTTTTCTATTTCTGTAATGAACATCTTTAGTAATTTGATGAGAACAACATTGAATCTGTAAATTGCTTTGGGCTGTATCACCATTTTAGTGATACTGATTCCTCTTATCCATGAACTTAGAATATTTTTCCATTTGTGTCATCTCTGGTTTATTTGAGCAGCGTTTTGTAATTCTCTTTGTAGAGATCTTTTACCTCCCTGGTTAGCTATATGCCTAGGTAAAATTTCTTATTTTTTAACATCTTATAGTGAGGCCCTTTTATAATGAAAAATTAATATATGATAAAGTTTAGTAAAGCTAATATTTCTCAGCAATTAATGAATTCATAAGAAAGACAGGGAAAAACTGTAGAGGAGTTGTGTCTGGAACTAATTACATGTGAAAAATGGGTAGATTCTTTATGAGTGGATAAGAGAATGAAAATTATTATCAGTAGATAAAGAGAGATAGGAAAGATGAGGAGAGAGGGAGGGAAATAGGGAAGCAGGCAGAAAGCAGAAATAAAAGAAGAAAATTTACGTAGACGTAAAGGCAGAAATATGTATATAATGCAGGCATTTAGTACATAGAGAAGCACCTATTTAGAGCAGACATGGTGTTTTAGAATTTGTTTTTTATTTACTTTTTATTCATGGAGTGAACTGGAGAAGGAGAGAAGAGGTTTCTAGTTTCAGCCACTTCCAAAAGAGGCAGACTCTATCTTTCAGAAGTAACTCTGGCATCTGGGTTACAGTTTTAAGACGGACATTAAAAATTTGCAAGGTAAAAATAAGTTTCCCATTAAGGTATGTACTAGGTATCAATAAGATTTTATAGTTTAAATAGATCATATTCAGTGGTATTTTTAATAAGATTTCTTTTGATTTGGTATGTCACTAATTGAGCTTTAAAGTAGCTGATACGAATCAATAAACTAAGTTTCAAACTCAAAAGCTATGACTTCTTAAATTATTTTGCATTGCCAAAATAATACAGTTACTTTCGACTTTTTGCACTTGTGCAAAAATTTTTAATGACAGCAGCTACTATCCACGTGGGAGAATGTGGTGGATAATAATAACATCTGAAAAATATTCCAAATATACTAATAGGAGTAATTAAAAGGGATTTATCTTAGTATCTATTATTCTTTCCTTACGGCTCTGTTGCTCACATTGGGAAGTAAAACTTCCCATATCAGACAACATTATCTGATAAACTCACCACTTCTAAAATTAATACCCATTCAAGCATCTCTCCCCATTTAAATCTTTATCTGCCCATTACATAAGGCTTTGATCAATCTTTACATGGTTGTCCAATCTTGCAAAAAAAAAAAATTATGAAGTAATTTTAAAATAGCCAAAAACTGATTAAAAAGTAAAAGTATAAATCTTGCAATAGATATGGGATTATATAGTGTTGATAAACTGAGTTTAGGTAATTGCTTGAGAAATAATATCCCAAAGCCTTTGACAAGGGAGAGAATTTCAGAGTTAGATAAGTTAGAACTTGAAGAAAAGCAAATAGCAAGGGTGATGATTCAGTTGTTGCTTCAGAATAGAATTACTTAAGAACCAAAAAAACTAACTCTTGGAAAAGTCAATGAATTAATACATAAGTGTGTAAAACTCAAGTTCATTAAGATCATGCTGGAAAAGTTTAAAGATAAGTAAAGTTTACCACATGTGATTTTACAGAATGGTTGAAAATTTATGTGCTGACTCATCCCCAAAAATTCACAAATTCAGTTTTAGGCCTAAAAATTAGATGCAGTGGCAATATTTTATTGTTTTGTGGCAAATATACTTATTTTCATAAATTTTGATTTAATTTCTCAAGACAGACACCAACCATTTTTTCATTTGGTAGCATAAAAACATAATTACTCAATTAAAGCAGATTTATTTTTGTTCTTTTTTCTGTTACTAATTATTTCAGTTTATAAAGATGTATTGCACATCAATAGTTTCTAATTTCTGTTACAATATCTTGTTCATAAAATAGAATTAGCTGTAAAAGTAGTACTGAATAGTGATTTGGTATAGACAGCAGAACCAGCCTGGTGGATTTCAAACCCCATATCCACCATTACTTGCAGTCCAACATTAAGCAAGTAATTTCTTCTTGCCTCAGTTTTCTCATCTGTAAGATGGGGCTAATATTAGTAACTACTCAAAGGCTTGTTTTAAAGATTAAAGAGTCACTATCCAGTAAATGTATTTATAACTGTGTCTGAACTATAGTAAGTGTTATATGAGTAAAGTTGAAATGAGCTTTAAATCATATGTATTAGCACATCTACTATTCCTTAAATTGATGGTTCCTGTTCCTCTCTTAGATCACCGCCTTCCCTAGTTTACTTATTCTTCCCTCTCTCCTATTTCTGAATATCTTCTACCACTACTTTACTACTTTAGTGAACTAAATCCCAAAATAATTTTGTTAATTTGCCCTAACTGTTGGAATTCTAGTCTAAGATCAGATTTTTGGAAATCTTCATACCTCAATTTTTTAAATGACACAAAATAAAAAGTATCACTTTAGTCATTGTACAAATATCCTATTTAGAATGATTATAAAACATCTTTATTCCCTGAAGTTGTAAAAAATTCTCTAAATAAAGGAATTATCCATTAAAGAGACAAAGGTTTAGCAAATAAAACTATAAGACACTCTATTAATTTCCAATATGAGATAAACAATATTTTTTTCATATATGTATAACCCATGCAATATACTTTGGCTGACAAAATAGCTGTTATTTATCTGAGATTCGAATTTAACTGTACATATGTCTTCAATCTCACAAACTTAAATAGAGCTGGAAAAAATCTGTTAAAAATTTTTAAAATTAATTATATTGTATAAGCATATACATTTCTAATAGAATTACACTAAGCAGATATAATTTTTGTCTAATTTCAATTCTTGCATGAATAGCATCTGAATTTTGCTTTATCATTGATGCAAGAGTAATTAGTTTCACCTTTTATTTATTTATAAAAGTTCATAATTTCAAAAAATATTTCTATATTATTTATGTAGTAGCTTGAAATTATACCTTCTACTGTCTTTTTAAGTAATGGAAACTTAAAACCCGACCGAAAAAAAAATCACACCTTGCAAAAATGAGTCTTGAGGCTAGAATTCTACTTTTACTGTGTTAAAAGACTTTGGTGAAAATGAAAAGAGATATTATATAAATAGCACTTTGTCTCAGAGGTGAATTTTGCTAGAGTAGGTATATAATACTATTAATCACCTCAATGGTGTTATAACACAGGTTTTCCAAGTCAACTTCCTTGATTTAAGTAATATCATTTAAAAGGCTACTTGACTATCAACTAGCTCTTACCAAATATTATTTTGATTAGCAAAATTGGAGAATAATTCACAGGACTTTCACAGATGGCTATTCACGTTCTAAGTGTGTATCGGTGCTTCCTATTTTCATCTAATCTCTGACTTGGAGAAAATTTAATAGAAATTTTTCTAAATCTAAGCAAAAAGTTTGATATTTGCATGTCTCTGGTTACCGAATAGTAGAAAGATCATCTATATCATATTCTCCTAGAGAGAATCAGAGCAGCAATAGCCCTATAAATGATTATGGGACACCAGCAAGTCCCCACCAGCTCTGATAGAGTTGTTGCATCTCCACCTCCGTGTTAATACCTTTCCACCCTAACCTCAAATTGTGGCATCACTCCTGAAGACAGACAGCAAAGGCATCTGTATTGTCTCTAAATTTCACTGTTAAGGCATAACCACATAACAGTAGTGGGGAGATAGAGCCTTTAGCTTTCTTATCAATTCACAAAGTAACCTAGTATATTATACTATTATACTATTTATAAGGGTGAGCCAAAAATGTCTATGGATGAAAGAAAGAAAAGCATTCCAAAAAAGAGTTTGGAGCTCCTGTGAGGAACAGGGGAGGAAAAGAAAAGCCTCAACAGATCACTGAAGCGTGGTGTCATGATCTTGTGGGGTCAGCAGAAACCAGTGCAGAAGACTGGAATTAGCTGGACCCTCACACATCAGAACTCTGAGTTAATCTAAGGGCCTGTCTTACCGTTTTCAACTCCATCCTGTCATTTTTCCGGGCCCTTCTGACCTTGATCCTCACCTTACCAGTACCTCCACTATATTTGCTATATAAAGAGAAAGTGAGAACAGAACCATGCTAAAATAATTCCTTATTGAGATCACTAAGATCACAGAGATAAGAAGTCAGTGTTGAAATTTAAATTTAGTCTGTCTGTCTGATACAAAGCAAGGACGCTTTCTATTACACCCCACTGCTGAGAGGGAAGACAAAGAATGCGAAACAGCGTGGAAAGAATGAATTCTGATACATAGGATGTCTCTAGTATATTAATTGAAATGCATTCATTCCACTTACATGAAGCTCTTAGCTGCCCTTTAATTAAACTGGTGTTAGCCTACATTCTTGAGAAGATCTATGCACATTAATTATAGTGGGGCAATACTTCTAAAGTTGCATATTGCTGTTCTTTTCTACACGGGTCCTTCTGTTTATACCACTTTATACTACATTTCACGGTCTTTTTACCTCTATTTGCTCTCCTCAATATAACCTTCACCAATTCTGTGTATATATACACACATATACGTATATGTATCTATACACAGACACTACATATGTGTATATATAAAATAATATATAACGTATGTGTGTATATATACATGTATGTGTATATATGTATGTATATACACACATGTATGTATATATACACACATAGATGTACACATATATATATGCACTAGTTCTATAATGAAAGCTATATGCTGTTCCTCTGTTTTCATCTTTCTTAGACTCATTCTAGATAAAACTATTTTCAACATGCATTTGAATTATTACCAAAAATATAATAATATTTCAATGTCCTCTGTTTTATCCATAAAGAGCTTTAAATTCTGCTTCTAAGAATCACACTCTTGCCGGGCATGGTGGCTCACGCCTGTAATCCCAGCGCTTTGGGTGGCCGAAGTGGGTGGATCACCTGAGGTTGGGAGTTCGAGACCAGTCTGACCAACATGGAGAAACCCCATCTCTACTAAAAATACGAAATTAGCCTGGCATGGTGGCACATGCCCGTAATCCCAGCTACTTGGGAAGCTGAGGCAGGAGAACCACTTGAACCCGGAAGGCGGAGGTTGCAATGAGCCGAGATTGAGCCATTGCACTCCAGCCTGGGCAACAAGAGCGAAACTCCATCTCTAAATAAATAAATAAATAAATAAATAAATAACAGTCTTAAATATAGGTCTACCCTAGCCTGTGAACAGAACTAGACTCTCTCACTTAAAATACCAACATCCAGGACAGGCGCGGTGGCTCACGCCTGTAATCCCAGCACTTTGTGAGGCTGATGTTGGTGAATCATGAGGTCAAGAGATCGAGACCATCCTGGCCAACACGGTGAAACCCCGTCTCTACCAAAAATACAAAAAATTAGCCGGGCATGGTGGTAGGCACCTGTAGTCCCAGCTATTTGGGAGGCTGATCCAGGAGAATCGCTTGAACCTGGGACGCAAAGATTGCAGTGAGCGATCTCTGCAGTGGCACGATCTCTGTGCCTGGGCAACACAGTGAAACGCCACCTCAAAATAAATAAATAAATAAATAAAAATTTAAAAAATCAAACAGATAAACAGAAAAACCCCAACATCCTAATTCAAAGTTTTAGGCAACAAATAACTTTTACTGCTTTGCAATCTGATAATGTTAAATGTATCTCTTTCTTTTCAGGCTTATATGTTGACTTGGAAACCTTTAACTTTCCATTTCTTTTTCTCAGTTACAGTATATGTGCTTGATCTTCTGGTCTACTTTGTCTAGAACAATCAGTTATACACACTTGAAACACTTGAATGTAACTATCTCAGTGGTTGCATAGTGTATAAATCTCAACCATGTTTTGTATCATTTTTATCTTGAGTCTACTCTCTGATCTCTTTTTTCTCTTTAGTTCCCTCCTCTAGAGATGGTTTTTTGGAATGATATGTTTCAAAGACTACCTCTGATTGCTCTCTTGAATTTCATTTTAAGTCAATAAGGATTTACGATAACCTCCGGCTTAAGACTACTTTTCTCAATAGAAATCGAATCCTTGGCTTGTTAGCTTTCTTACCTCATTTAGCTAGCATTGGCAAATAATTTGATTCAGTATAAAAAAGCCAAATATTTTGTATTTTTCTTCATCTATAAGAACTGAATATTCAGCTCCGAAGGATTTGACACATTACAATATGGCTTTTTTTCCAGAAGTCATATTATTTGTCTGCTGTGTAGCTGCTATCTAGCCTTAGAGTTAAAGGTACAGCATAAGTTAACAAACTCACCAAAGATTCCTTTTTTCAAAAAATAGCTTTATTAAGATAAAAATCACTGGCTAAAATTCACCCATTTGAAGTAATGCGTGGTGAAGTAATATGTTAACTTACTCAATGTAGCCATTCCACAATGTATACATATTTAAAAACATCATGTACATGAAAAATATATATATATAATTTTATGCATCAATTTTTTAAAGTATTAATATATTCACAGATGTTGTAACCATTACCACAATCAATTTTAGAGCATTGTATCACCTCAAAAAGAAATTCTATACCCTTTAGCTATTATCTCCTCATCCCCGCATCATTCAACCCACATTCTCACCCCTAAACAACTATTAATCTACACTCTGTCTCTATAGACTTCCTTTCTAGACTTTCATATGAATGGAATAATGTACTATGGGGACTTCAGTGACAGGCATCTTTCACTTAAGGTAATATCTTTAATGTTCATCCAAACTGGCAGATATATCAGTACTTCATTTCTTTCTATGCTCCCCTTCCAAAAATGCAATGTATTGACATGCCATTTTGTTTATCCATCTGTCTTTGATGAATATTTAGATTGTTTTCACCTTTTGGCTATTATGAATCATTATTCAGTGCTTACTATAAATATTCATGTATACGTTTTAGTATGGACATATGTTTCCGTTTCTCTTGCATATACACCTAGGAGTGGAATTGTTGGGTCGTGTGATAACTCTATGTTCGTTTGAAGGATTGCCAAACTGTTTTCCAAAGAGATTGCACAATTTAACATTCTTACCAGCATCATATAAGGTTTCTAACTCACTGACACTGGTTATTATCCAACTTTTTTATTCTAGGCATCCTGGTGTATCTGAAGTGGCATCTCACTGTGGTTTTGATTTGCTTTCCTTTGCTAACTAATGATGTGGAGCATTCCTCATATTCTTCTTGATAATTTGCATATCTTCTTTGGAAAACTGTCTATTGAGATCTTTTACCTATTTTTTGTTTGGGATTTTATCTTTTATTATTGAGCTATAAGTTTTTATGTATTCCAAATGTAAGTAATTTAGCAAAGATCTGTTTTACAAATATTTTTCCCATTCTGTGGGGGTTTTCTTTCATTTTCTTGATGTCCTTTGAAACACAGAAATATTTAATTTTGATGAAGTTTAATTTATCTTTTGTTTGTTTGTTTGTTTGTTTGCTCATGCTTTTTGGTGTTATACATAAGGACCCTTGGCCAAATCCAAAGTATGGAAGATTTACTTTTGTGTTTGCTCCTAAAAATTTAATAGTTTTAACTCTTACATTCAAGTTTTGATCCATTTTTATTTCATTTTTGCTTCTGATCTTAAGAGTCTAATTTCATTCTTTTGTATATGGATATCCACTTATTCCTACATCATTTGTTGGAAAAACTATTCTTTCCCCAATGAATGGTCTAACAGTTATATCAAAAATCAGTTGACCGTAATTATGTGCGTTTATTTCTGGATGCTCAATTCTATTGCATTGATTTCTGTGCCTATCTTTGTACCAGTACTTTATTTTCTTGATTACTGTTATTTGTAGTAAGTTTTAAAGTCAGGAAGTGTGAGTCCCCATACGTTTTTCTTCTTTTCTTGGACTGTTTGGCTATCCTACATCTCTTGCAATTTTGCCTGAATTTTAGAATAAGCTTATCAATTTCTACAAAGAAGTCAGCTAGGATTCTGACAGAGATTGCATTGAATCTGTAGATCACTTTGGGGACTACTGCCTTCCTAAAAGATTAAGTCTTCTGATCTATGATCTGTGCCTTAATGTCCTTGTCAACTATAATTCCTTAGGAGATTATTTTTTATTTGTAGTGCAAATATACCTGCCAGGCCACCTGTATTAGTTTGTTTTCAAGCTGCTGATAAAGACATACCTGAGAAGAAAAAGAGGTTTAATTCGACTTACAGTTGCACGTGGCTGGGGAGGCCTCAGAATCATGGCGGGAGGCGAAAGGCACTTCTTACTTGGCAGTGGCAAGAGAAAATGAGGAAGATGCAAAAGCGGAATCCCCTGATAAAACCATCAGACCTCATAAGACTATTTCACTGCCATAAGAACAGTATGGGGGAAACCGCCCCATGATTCAGTTATCTCCCACCAGGTCCCTCCCACAACAGGTGGGAATTACGGGAGCACAATTTAAGATGAGATTTGGATGGGAACACAGAGCCAAACCGTATCACCATCTTGTAAAAGTAGAGAGTATTTCCTTCCAATGACATGCTTTTTCTCTTCATTGTTGACGAATAAGAGGACTGATTTACAAACTTCCCTAGTTCATGTTGTGAAGAAAACAACTTCTGCACAGGAGCTATTTACAAAAATGCACTCTATCCCCCTCCCCAAACCTTATCCAGAACATTCTATATGTTGAAGATGCTTTTAGTATTGGATTATTAGTTATCCATATGCATCAGCAACCAGCGCTAACAAGCATCTACCTGCTACCTCACATGGTTTCTGCATTTCAGTACTTTCCTGCCCACTTATGTGATGGTTACACATACTAAAGTTACCATACAAATTAGGAGAGGGTTATATTTGACAACTATTGTTCAGTTTGTGCTTCGTAAGACTGACTATTATGAAAATATTCTATAGCTTTTGCACATTCCCAAACTCCATGAAGCTCTCTTATCCCTATGTAAATCTCTCATGTGTTCAATTTTGTATTATGCAAAATTTAATAATTTGGTGTCATATGCCAATGCCTGCAGAAATAAAACTTGAAATTATGGTTTTCAAGTTCCCTTTGTTTATCCATGAATTTAGTATATAGTTGGGTTTCTCACTTGAATTGTAACTCTGAAAGGATTGTAGCATGCCCACTTTTTTCATCAACTTGACACATAAGAGTGAAATTTCATGTACTACTTTTGAGCCTTCCTAGATGCTCTGAAACACACTGGAGAGATCAGAAGGAAAATCATGATGGTTTTGCACAGTGTCCAAGATTGTATTGCAGTTAATGGCACTTGCAAAGTTGGTGGTCTGGTAATTAAGTAAGAATCAATCCACAGCTCATGTGTTTGCATACAGTGGTTCTCAATGAGAAATCCTAAGTGGTCACTTGAACTTTTACGGCAAGGAGTCAAATTCTTCTGTAAAATGTGCACAAGCAATTCTCGCTGCCTTCAGCAAGCATAAATCTTAAGCTGAGTGAAATATTCTCTCTTCTTCTCTGTGGAAATGCTACAAACAGTAATTTTTCAACACCCTATAATACATTTATAGAATAGAAAGGATAGATGTAAATAATGTTGAAGGCCAATTCTCATGTCATATAAAATGAATGTGTAAAAGAAACCAGGTGAAATCACTGATTTATCTTTCTGTTTTTGCAAGCTTATGTTTAAATTATTACATCTCAATTGCCTCAAATGTTTTCTTCTACTCTGACTTAAAAAGCAGTTCCAAATTCTATTTAATTTTAGCATTAAACAACTGTGTTGTTGCTGATAAAACATCAACGTAAACTACATTATCTAAGTAAATACAAGTTACAAAATCCACTTATGTACAGAGAGTGGATAAACCCAGGCAAATTTTGATCTAATCTACAGTTCTTTGCTCTTTTTAAATGTCTGTGACAAAGATTATTTTAACTTCTTAGATTACTTCTTTTGACTCTTCTGGCTACTACTTCAATGTGATAAGTAATTTAAACACAACTCTTTCAAACAGTGGTCCTGTACTTTTCATTATGTGTGTGGGTCTTCCTATAGAGAGTAGTTCAGATTTCAATTCTAAATGGTGAATCAAAGTACAGAAATTTAATGTTATTATTGACAAAGAAAAATGTAAATGAATGATTGAAATATTCAGCACTGAATGAAAACAAAATCCCACCTCAAAAGTTGGAATGCATATTTTAGTAAATTTATGTATTATTGCATGAAATAAGTAATTGCACAAAATATTGAACGGTTTTATTATAATATGGATACTTAATCCATAGCATTAAAATCCACCCACTTCCCTGATTTGTGGAATAGGATAATGATAACCTCTAAATCATTGGATCATAGTGAGTAATAGATAAAAATATTATACAAAAAGTATACTATATTTATTTGGAATATTATATCATGTGTTCTCATCTTCTTATTAGAAAAAATAATTCTATAATTTAAAAATATGATTGTTAATAAATCCTTATCATACTAAACAAGCTGAGAAGGTTTGTTACATACTTACAAAACAAGAGCAACATGAAAATTTCTTTAAAAAAGTAAATGTTGCACCAAAAAGTAATTTTTTAATTTTTATTTTACCTTCAGGGATACATGTGAAGGTTTGCTATATAGGTAAACTCATGTCATGGAGGTGTGTATACAGATTATTTTATCACCCAGGGACTAAGCCTAGTACACAATAGTTATCTTTTCTGCTCCTCTCCCTTCTCTCATCGTCCACCCTACAGCAGGCCCCAGTGTCTGTTGTTCCCCTCTTTGTGCCTGTGTATTCTCATCATTTAGCTCCCATTTATAAGTGAGAAAACGTGGTGTTTGGTTTCCTATTCCTGTGTGAGTTTGCTAAGAATAATGGTCTGCAGCTCCATCCATGTCCCTGCAAAGGACACGATCTCATTCTTTTTATGGCTGCATAGTATTTCATGGTGTATACATAGTACATTTCCTTTACCCAGTCTACCATTAATGGGTATTTAGGTTGACTCCACGTCTTTGCTATTGTGAACAGTGCTACAATGAACATACATGTGTATGTGTCTTTTTGACAGAATCATTTGTATTCCTCTGGCTGTATATCCAGTAGTGAGATAGCTGGGTTGAATGGTAGTTTGGTTTTTAGCGCCTTGAAGAATTACCACACAGACTTCCACAGTGGTTGAACTACTTTACACTCCCACCAACAGTGTATAAGCATTCTCTTTTCTGTGCAACCTTGTCAGCCTCATTATCTGCTATTTTTTGACTTTGTAATAATAGCCATTCTGACTGGTGTGAGATGGCACCTCATTGTGGTTTTGATTTGCATTTCTGTAATGGTCAGTGATGTTGAGCTTTTTTTCACATGCTTTTTGGCCACCTGTATGTATGTCTTGTCTTAAAAAATGTCTTAATGGGATTGTCTGTATATTTTAGGTAAATTTGTTTAAGTTCCTTATAGATGCTGGATAGTAGACCTTTGTCAGATCCATAGTTTGCAAATACTTTCTGCCATTCTGTAGATTTACTATTTACTCTGATGATAGTTTATTTTGCTGTGCAGAAGCTCTTTTGTTTAATTAGATCCCATTTGTCAATTTTTGCTTTTGCTGTCATTCCTTTTGGCATCTTCATCATGAAATCTTTGTCCATTCCTATGTCCTGAATGGTATTGCCTAGGTTGTCTTCTGGGGTTTTTATAGTTTTTGGTTGTAATTTAAATCTTTAATCCACCTTGAGTTGACTTTTGTGTATGGTGTAAGGAAGGGGTCTCGTTTCCATCTTCTGCATGTGGCTAGCCTGTTATCCCAGTACCATTTATCGTCCATTGCTTGTTTTTGTCAGCTACGTTGAAGATCAAATTGTTATAGATGTGTGACCTTATTTCTGGGCTCTCTAGTCTGGTCCATTGGTCTGTGTGTCTGTATTTGTACCAGTATCATCCAGTACCATGCTGTTTTGGTTATTATAGCCCTATAGTATAGTTTGAGTAAGGTAGTGTGATGCCTCCTGCTTTGTTCTTTATGCTTAGGATTGCCTTAGATATTTGGGCTCTTTTGGTTTCATATGAATTTTAAAGCAGCATTTTCTATTTCTGTAATGAATGTCTTTAGTAATTTGGTAGGAATAGCATTGAATCTGTAAATTGCTTTGGGCAGTATCACCATTTTAATGATATTGATTCTTCTTATCCATGATCATGGAATATTTTTTCATTTGTTGATGTTATCTGTGATTTGTTTGAGGAATGCTTTACAATTCTCATTGTAGAGATCTTTCTGTGCTCGCTTCAGTAGCACATATACAAAAATTGGAACTGTGTGGAGAAGATTAGCATGACTCCTGCACAAGGATGAGATCTTTCTCTTCTCTAGTTAGCTGTATTCCTAGGTATTTCATTTTTTTTTGTGTGTGTGGTAATTGTAAATGGGATTGCATCCCTGATTTGGCTCTTGGCTTGGGTGATGTTGGTGCATAGAAATGCTAGTGATTTTTGTATGTTGATTTTGTATCCTGAGATATTGCTGAAGTTGTTTATCAGCTGGAGGGGCTTTTGGGCCAAGAATATGGGGCTTTCTAGATATAGAATGATGTCACCTGAAAACAGGGATCATTTGACTTCTTCTCTTTCTATTTGGATGGCCTTTGTTGCTTTCTCTTGCCTGGTTGCCCTGGCCAGGACTTCCAATACTACATTGAATAGGAGTGGCGAGAGAAGACATCCTTGTCTTGTGCCAGTTTTCAAGGGGTATGCTCCCAGCTTTTGCCCATTCAGTATAATGTTTGCTATGGGTTTGTCATAGACAGTTCTTACTATTTTGAGGTGTGTTCCTTCAATACTTAGTTTGTTGAGAGTTTTTAACATGAAGGGATGTTGAATTGTATTGAAAGCCTTTTCTGCATCTATTGAGATGATCACGTTTTTTTTTCTTTAGTTCTGTTTATGTGATGAATCATGTTTACTGATTTGCATATGTTGAACCAACCTTGCATCCCAGAGATAAAGCTTACTTGATCATGGTGAATTAGCTTTTAGATGTGCTGCTGGATTTGGTTTGATAGTGTTTTGTTTTGTTTGTTTGTTTGTTTTTTGATATGGAGTTCTGTTGCCCAGATTGGAGTGCAGTGGTGTGATTTTGGCTCACTGCAACCTCCACCTCCCAGGTTCAAGTAATTCTCCTGCCTCAGCCTCCTGAGTAGCTGGGATTACAGGCACGTGCCACCACAGCCAGCTGATTTTTATATTTTTAGTAAGGGTGGGGTTTCACCGTGTTGGCCAGCCTGGACTCAAACTCATGACCTCAGGTGATCCACCTGCCTAGGCCTCCCAAAGTGCTGGGATTACAGGCATGAGCCACCACACCTTGGCCTGTGGTTTGCTGGTGTTTTGTTGAAGATTTTTGCATGAATGTTCATCAAAGATATTGGCCTGAAGTTTTCTTTTTTTGTTGTGTCTCTGCCAGGTTTTGATATCAGAGTGCCATTTTCATAGAATGAGTTGAGGAGTCTCACCTACTCAATTTTTTGGAATAGTTTCAATAGGAATGACACCAGCTCTTCTTTGCACATCTGGTAGAATTTGGCTATGAATCTGTCTGGTCCTGGGCTTTTTTGTTTGGTTGATAGGCTATTTATTACTCATTCAATTTCAGAGCTCATTATTGGTCTGTTCAGGGATGCAGTGATAGTGTTTCTTCCTGGTCCAATCCTGGGAGGGTGTGTGTGTCCAGGAATTTATCCATTTATTCTAAGTTTCCTATTTTGTGGGCTTATAGGTGTTCATAATAGTCTTCTAGGGTTATTTGTATTTCTGTGGAATCAGGGGCAATATCCTATTTGTCTTTTCCAACTGTATTTATTTGGAGCTTCTCTCTTCTTTATTAGTCTAGCTAGTGGTCTATTATCTTATTACTTTTTTCAAAAAACAGGTCTTGGATTCTTTTATCTTTTGAATTATTTTTCACATCTCAATCTCTTTGGTTTGGCTCTGATTTTGGTTATTTCTTGTCTCTGCTAGCTGTAGAATTCGTTTGCTCTTGCTTCCCTAGTTCTTTTAATTATGATGTTACATTGTTAGCTTGAGATCTTTCTAACTTTTTGATGTGGACATTTAGTGCTATAAATTTTCTGCTTAACACTGTCTTTGCTATGCCTCAGAGATTCTGGTATATTGTATCTTTGTTCTCATTAGTTTCAAAGAACTTCTTGATTCCTACCTTAATTTCATTATTTACCCATAAGTCATTCAGGGTCAGGTTGATTAATTTCCATGTAATTATATGGTTTTGAGCAATTTTCTGATTCTTGAATTCTAGTTTTATTGCACTGTGATCTGAGAGAGTGGTTGGTATGATTTCAGCTTTCTGCATTTGCTGAGGATTGTTTTATGTCCAAATATGTGGATGTTTTAGAGTCTGTGCCATGTGGCAATGAGAAAAATGTATATTCCATTATTTTTAGGTGGAGAGTGCTATAGAAACCTATCAGATCCATCTGTTCCAGTGTTAAGTTCAGGTCCCAATATCCTTGTTAGTTTTCTGCCTTGATGATCTGTCTAATACTGTCAGTGGGATGCTGAAGTCTCCCACTATTATTGTGTGGGAGTTTAAGTCTCTTTGAAGGTCTCTAAGAACTTGCTTTATGAATCTAGATACTCCTGTGTTGGGTGGGTGTGCACGTGTGTGTGTGTATCATATCTATCATATATATATCATATCTATCATATCTATCATATATGTATCACATATATATCTCATATATACCATATATATGATAGTTAATAATTCTTGTTGAATTGAACCCTTAATCATTATGTAATGCCCTTCCTTGTCTTTTTTGATCTTTGTTGGTTTAAAGTTTGTTTTGTCATTAATTAGGATTGCAACTTCTACTTTTTTCTGTTTTCCATTTCATTGGTAGATTTTCCTCCACTCCTTTGAGTCTACAGATGTCATTGAATGTGAAACGGTGCCATTCCATGTGTATCTTGAAGACACATACCATTGTGTTTTGTTTCCTTATACAGATTGCCACTCTGTTCTTATTTTATCCAATAAGAAATGGTAGAAAACATAAAATTGTCTGAAAGTTTTCAAAAATACATGCAGAAGTCATAAAATGACACTGTTCTTTTCTATCCAAATATCAGCATCTAATGTGTTATACCCAGCCATACCCTTATTGCAGAAAACTCTTCTGTTTTCAGTCTGCCCCATTTTTTCTGATACCTTCCTGCTTCTTGCTACTTATTTTAGCTCTAGATATAATTTAAACAATTACCATTTTATTAAGCTCTACTGTACACTGGAAACCATTGAGAAAGTTATTGACTTTCCCAGGAAATCAGAAGTACACAGATCAAAAAGTATACTGTGACTTGCAAAACTCTATACATATACAAAGAACAAATAGGAAGGAGCAATCAAATCTGCCTGGAAGAGTCAAAGAAAGTGACTTCATCCTACTGTGATAACAACCTCAAAACCTTAATCCCATATTCCACAAATAAGGTTTCTCTCACACACAATATATATTCAGCTCAATTTGGGTCGTCACTCAGGAATCCAGAAAAAAAAAAGGCTTCAACCTTTCGTAGTTTCCTCATCTAGAACAGAAGACTCCATATTCACCATGACTGTAGAAGAGTCTACATCACTTCATCTCAGAGGCCACTGGCCAGAACTGTAGCTGTCACCCTCCTCAAGCTCCTACCACCCACTGCAAGATGGTTGACAAATATGGACAAATAGGTATAATGTCTGATCAATTTTATTATCTCTACCACAGAAGGTTTCAGAAAGGAGATGAAATTTAAACTGGGCTTTAAAGGCTACGTCAAATTTGACAAATGGAAGTGTAAGGAAAGCACATTAGAGGTAAAGGAAAGAGTGAACACACAAAGGCAAGAGAACCTTGTGATATGTAATGAAGAAATGTCCATTATTTGTTCTGTGGCTGAGACTAATAGTTATTATTCATACATCTGTCCTCTTCTTTTCCTGTAGTAATAGAAGCTGTAACTGGGCATAGGTTAACATATCCGCAAATTTCATTGGGTTACCTCTTTTGTATTTAGGTGTCACAATAGGAGTAAATTCTTATCTATGAAATGTGAGAGGAAAGATATGTACAACTTGTAGCATACACTTCCAAAAGAATAAATATACCTTCCTCTTCTTTTTTCTTTCCATCACACTGTCTTACACTTTGGGAAGGCATTTCTGTAACATGTATGATAACAAACTGTAGCAATGGCAGAGCAACAAGATGGAAAGATGCTACTTGATGGAAAGATACTACTTGATACTATGCAAGTGTCGTATGGTTCCTGAGTGGTGACCAAGAGGGATAAGTTGATTTCTATTGTGATTAAATCATACTATTTTAGGAATCACTTTTTACAGCAGGCAAGTCTGTAACCTAATATGGCCTCTACTAGGTAATATTAGTTTTCTTTCTCTCTTTGTGTTATCTCTTTTACCTGTAAAGGTTTTTGCAATTAACATACAATTATAAATTTGAAGCTATAATTGAAAAAATAAATCTGCTTTGAGGTTGATTATTTTCTAGTACCCGGGTTGTGTATACATAGGTTAAGCAATACATTTGATTTCAGAGACACTTCAGAGGCTTTTACATTCCTTTGCTGTAGGACTAGTGTGCATACAGTACAATGCTATAGGTTAAACAGAATAACCATCATGTTTCAGTGGCACTGTACGATATATTTGAAAATATGTCTGCATATCACTGGAAGATGACAACACTGTATGATAGAAAATGACGTTGGTGGTGACAAGAGGGGAAGGGTGGCTGATAACTGAAGAAAATGATAAAGAGATAAGGAACCTCTTCCCAGTAAACTTGTAGAGAATTCTGCAATATATGACTCACAGATTTTAGAGTAGGTATCTACACGGCAGGGATGGAGAAAATCTACTGTGCCCCAGATATTGGAAGAGCAGAGCAGGAAGTGTAGAAAGTTCAGGGAACCCAAGGATACACTTAAGAAACACTATGCTGGATTATAAATTTTGCAAAGGCATGAATATCTTGACTTTTACATCCTTATAACAATGCCTAGAACTTAGTAGGTAATCAAAAATATTTGTTTTTGACATCCCCATTCATTGCCATTTCAGCAAAAGGAAATTTCAATTTACCAGTTGTTCAGGTCCAAATCTTTAAAGTCATCCCTGATTCCTATCTTTCTTTACACTCTGTATCCAGGCTATCAACAAATCCTATTAGCTTACCTGTCATAATAATTTCTGAATATTATGATCCTAAGCAGCCCCACCATTATCACTCTAGTGCAAGCTATCACCACTTCCAGACTCCAGCCTCTTAGCTAGACTTCCAGTTTATACCTTTGTTCCCTGTATTAGCTTCCTATTGTTGCTGTAGTAAGTGACCATAAAATTGGTGGCTTAATGCAACATAAATGTATTCCTTTATAATTCTGAAAATCAGAAATCCAAACTTATTCTCCTGAGCTAAAGTTAGGTACTGGCTGGGCTGGTTCCTTCAGTAAGCACAGAAGAGAATCAATTTCTTTTCTTTTTACAGTTTCTAGAGGCTGCCTGCCTTCCTTGGCTCATGATCTCTTCTTTGCATCACTCTGACGTCTTGCTCCCATGGTCCTATCACCTACTACTAGCTCTGATCTAACTCCTTGTCATAAGGATTGGTGTGATTACATCAGACCCAACCTGATAATTAAAGACAATCTCCCCACTTCAAAATTCTTAGTTTAATTACATCTGCAAAATGCCTTTTGCCAGATAAGGTAACATTCACAAGTTCTGGAGATTAGGGCACAGACATCTTTTGGAGGCACCATTATCTGGCCTACCACACTCCCTTACAGTCAAATCTCCTTAGAGCCTGACCACATCAATTGAAAAATTGACCACATCAGTTCTGGGCTCTGTATCTTCCATGTGATTCCCATTTTACTCAGCATGAAACAGGAAGCATTAACCATAGTCTAACAGCTGTGTATGGTCAGATCCTCCACAGCTTCTCCAACATATCTACCACCACACACCCTTCACTCACTGTGTTCCAGACACACTGGCTTCTTTTCTGTTCCTCAAATATACCAAACACGCTTTTACCCCAGCGCTTTTGCACTTGCTTTCACCTCTGCCTGGAATATTCTACCTCCAGATATTCACGTCCTTGGCTTTCCAACTGCATTCCAGTTTATGATTATATATTATCTGACTGCGGGTCTTCTCTGAGCACCCCATGAGATACAGCAACCTTTCCTCTCAGTCATCCACCCCTTACCTTGCTTAGCTGTTTTTCACAGCACATTATGTCCATCTGAAATAGTCTGTATTTGTTTGCTTGCCGTCTTTTCCCCACTTTGAGAACAGTGTTTTGTTCACTACTATGTCTCCAGCACTAGAATAGTGTCTGACACAGAGGTAAACTCAAGTATTAATTCTTAAACAATAAATGAAAGAATGCATGTTGAATTAATGATTGCTAAACCAATTTCATTAGATACCCTCTTGAAATAGTCCTGGTTCTTTTGCTATTTTCTCATTCTTCTTTTCTTAAACATGAACGCCAAGATAATTTATTATCTTCTCTTCATAATAAAACCAATATAATTTTCCAATACTTTTGTGGCAAGTGTTTATCACAAGATGAACATAACATCATAGGCTTGCCTAGATGATTATTGATACTGTTTATACATGGAAATATGTTCCAAATTAAAAATAAGTAAATACCCATTATTTTTTTGAAATATGGTCTCTTTATAAGTTTGTAAGACTATTGGCACATACTTGATTGCAGAAAATACATACCGTGTGTATTTATAATTTAATTAACTAGCAGGTTTGAATTCATGAGAGGTTGCTCCAATTACTTGACTGTGTTGAAGTAATGACAATAATATTTAGAGCTACTGTAGCACTGTACCAACACTAATTACTACCCAAATTACCACTGAATTGTCATCTCTCTTTTACAGATTTGGAACAAAGGGATAAGGAAGTGACTTGCCTAAGTCACAGAGGAATATGGTATTGAGATTAGCACTCAATGATTCCTGGCTCTCAGAATGTGTGCTGCTACCACCAGGCCACACTCTTCCCACCAGAGAGAAGGTATGTCAGCATGGAATTGTACTGAAGCAAAGATGTGAAATAGAATGACTACATATCTGCCTCGTGGGAAGGTCTGGGGAAGAATCTATCACTCCTGGCAGAGAAGCAAACCACGTGACATCACTCAGCCCCAGAAAGTGAAGTTAAGGGAAATAAAAAACAATCTACACCATTTAGAAAACACAGTCACCCCATACCCTTGAAAAAAGTACACTAAAACATCTTCATTTGATTTGACCTCAATAACATGAATAAGTCTTATAACTCACTTTCTTACCTCTTGATTATTCTACAGATCCAGCACATATGAGCAAAATCTGACAAAATTCACTCATTTAATTTGAAGATTTTAATTGTGTAGAAAGAGTAGTTTCACATTCTTTCTTATTAATAGAGTTCAAAAGACTTAAGGCCTAGAGTCTAGTTTCAGTTACTAAAATTATACATCAGCATGTGTTTCTCCTTTATTAAGCAATGATTCGTTATACCTTTCCCCTTAGAGGACACCCACACTTCTTTAAAAATAAGTTGGGCGAACATCAACTGTGAATGTGTTTTCATTTTCCTAATAGAATATCAATGGGAGTTGTACACACAGATCAAGAGCTGTACACATATTATTATCTCCAAATAATTAATATTTGTGTATTATTTCCCTTGATCTGGCTATACATGAATACAGAGGCACTGGTACAACTCATCACAAAATACAGTGGTAGCTGGTTCCAGGGCTGCTTTTGTGAATACTCCCTGCCTGTGGTGGAAGAGACTATGGAAGCACCCCTGCTGAGTCCCCTCCCGTCCTCGTCCTCCTAAGGGAGTATGCACTAATTCTATCTTCTCCTATTGGGAAGGCAGCCAAAGGCAGAAGCAAGAAGGACAGCACTGTAGTTCCTAGAGAGAGGAAGGTGCCAATAATCAGGAATGGAGAAGAAAAATGTAAGTTTTATAAAATAGAGATAACAGAAACAACGATTAGCACCTCAATCTTTCCATTATAGCCAAAGAGGAAAGTTCCATGACTGGCAGATGGAGTAACAGCATCCAATTGCAGTCTTATGTTTGCACCACATGCATTGAGTAGATTCAAGAAAGGAAACTACTTTAAGGATGTAAGCTGTGGAGTGGTCAAATGCAGACTGTGATGGTATTGTTGCATAGTAGATTCTGTGTCACACTTCAGCAAGCCCTTACCAGCTAACTTGGCTCTCTGCTTGCTTTTGACCTTGGAAATTTGACCAATAATTTAGTTTCAATTATTTATAGGAAAAACACTTAGCTCTTTGAAAAATAAAGTAATAGGAGTTATTTCAAAGAATTTTTTATATACATAGGTCTACTAATAAACAAGTTCAAGATACTTTGTTTCTATGAAGTGGGAAAAGCAGAGGGTGAACGGGGAAGATACATTCAAATGAGATTTTTAGAAATGAGAGAGTAAGAAACACGTCTGTTGGCAAATCATCCTTCATAAATAATATCATGTTGAAAAATACTAGGCCGGGCGCGGTGGCTCAAGCCTGTAATCCCAGCACTTTGGGAGGCCGAGGCGGGTGGATCACGAGGTCAGGAGATCGAGACTATCCTGGCTAACATGGTGAAACCCCGTCTCTACTAAAAATACAAAAAAACTAGCCGGGCGTGGTGGCGGGCGCCTGTAGTCTCAGCTACTTGGGAGGCTGAGGCGGGAGAATGGCGTGAACCCAGGAGGCGGAGCTTGCAGTGAGCCGAGATCACGCCACTGCACTCCAGCCTGGGAGC